>NC_141623.1:11401109-11473722 GCF_047967505.1 Dipteris shenzhenensis
AAGGGGGAGAGAGAGAGAAGGGGGGGGGGGCCGGGGGAGCGAGAGAGGGGGGAGAGGGAAAGGGGGGGGCCGCGGCCGCTGCCGCGGCAGCGAGAGAGGGGGAGGGGGGGGAGAGGGAAGGGGGGAGAGGGAAGGGGGGGGGGGCCGCGGCCGCTGCCGCGGCAGCGAGAGAGGGGGAGGGGGGGAGAGGGAAGGGGGGAGCGGCCGAGGACAGCGAGAGAGAGGGAAGGGGGAGAGAGAGAGAAGGGGGGGGGCCGCGGCCGCTGTCGCGGCAGCGAGATAGGGGGAGGGGGGGGAGAGGGAAGGAGGGAGGGGGCGGAGGGAGCGAGAGAGGGGAGGGGGAGAGAGAGAGAAGGGGGGGGGCCACGGCCGCTGCCACGGCAGCGAGAGAGGAGGGGGGGGAGAGAGAGAAGGGGGGGTAGCGAGAGAGAGGGGAGGGAGAGAGAGAGGGGGAGAGGGGGAGAGGGAAGGGGTGGGGAGAGGGAAGAGAGAGGGGGAGCCGCTGCCGCGGCAGCGAGAGAGGAGGGGGGGGGAGAGAGAGTAGGGGGGAGATGCGAGAGAGAGGGGGAGGGAGAGAGAGAGAGGAGGGGAGGGGCCGCTGCCGCGGCAGCGAAAGAGAGGGAGGGGTGGAGAGAGAGAGAGAGAGGGGGAGGAGAGAGAGAGAGGGGATGGGGGGGGAGATCGCGGCAAGTGAGAGAGAGAGTGGAGAGGAGAGTGGGGAGCGCAAGTGAGAGAGGAAAAAGGTGAGGAGAAAGGAAGAGAGAGAGAGAGAGAGAGAGGGGAAATGAAGAGGAGGGGAGAGAGTAGACTAAGATGAGAGGAAACGTAGACTAGAGCGGAGAGGAAAGAGAGAGAGAGAAGAGTGAGAGAGATGAAAATTTAGAGAGGGAGGACACGAGAAAGTACGATCGAGATAGAAAATCTTACCAATGAAGAGGAGAAATGAGTGGGCGACGATCGAGACAAGATGAAGAAGCTACGATCAATGAGGCATATGAGAGGAGATTGGTATGTGATTTAGTCTAAACTTAAACAAACAAAACTATAAACCTTGGTGTTTGATGAAAATTTAGAGAGGAAGGGCACAAGAGAAAGTACGATCGAGATAAAAAATCTTACCAATGAGGAGAAAAAATGAGTGGGCGACGATCAAGAAGAGATAAAGGAGAGATGTTTTGATGGAAGAATTTGGGAGCTACGATCAATGAGGCATATTAGAGAAGATTGGTGTGTGATTTAGTCGAAACTTAAACAAACAAACCTTGGTGTTTGAAAAAGAAACGTGTGGAAACTAGAATTTCAAAATTTCCCACCTTTTTTTAAACTATGAATCCTTGTGTTTGAAAAGACAAACCTTGGTGTTTGAAAAGAGAAACGTGTGGAAACTAGAATTTCAAAATTTCTCACTTGAATCCTTGTGTTTGAAAAGACAAACGTGTGAAAACTTGAAAATTGTGATAAAAGACAACCTTGTGTTTCAAAAGACAAACGCGTGGATGTGAAAATTGTGATAAAAGACAACCTTGTGTTTCAAAAGACAAACGCGTGGATGTGAAAATTGTGATAAAAGACAACCTTGTGTTTCAAAAGACAAACCCCTGGATGTGAAAAGACAAATGTATGCTAAAAGCAAAACTTGTAGAAACTTCAATTTTAAATTTTTCTTTGTTTTTGAATTTAAAATGAGTTTCACTTTCATTTTTAATTTACTAGTTTAATTTAGACTATAATGCATTTTGTTTTGGAATATAAAGAGTATAATTTTAATTTTATTACATTTTAAATTAAAATTTTAAAAGTAGTTTAACTTACATTCGTTATTATTACTTTAATTTATTTCTTTTTAGGGAGAATATTCGTTATTATTACTTTAATTTATTTCTTTTTAGGGAGAATTAATATATTCTTCTAGGTAAATATTAAATTTTTAATTTTAAGTCTTGTTTTCTTTATTTTACGTTATTTTTTCATAAACTTTAAGTTAAACTACTTTATAGTTTTTATTATATAAATTCAAATTTATTAAGATTTTAACTTCTTATTAATGTGAATGTTCAATTCTTATGAGTTGTAAGTAAATTGGTTTTTGAAAATATAAAATTTATTTTTTTTAAAATGAGAAGGAGAAGAGAGAGAGAGAGAAGGGGGGGTCGCTGCCGCGGCAGCGAGAGAGAATGGGGGGGGAGAGAGAGAGAAAGGGGTGGGAGGATAATGTGAATGTTCAATTCTTATGAGTTGTAAGTAAATTAGTTTTTGAAAATATAAATTTTATCTTTTTTAAAATGAGAAGGAGAAGAGAGAGAGAGAGAAGGGGGGGTCGCTGCCGCGGCAGCGAGAGAGAATGGGGGGGGAGAGAGAGAGAAAGTGGTGGGAGGATGGGAGTGGGAGAGGGAGTGGAAATGGGGAAGGTGAAAGAATGGACGTGGGCGTGGGAGTGAGAATGGGGAAGGTGGGGTGGGAGGATGAGGGCGGCAGCGAGAGAGAAGGGGGGGAGAGAAGGGGGGGAGAGAGAGAGAGAAAGGGGTGTGAATTTAAAAAAGATAAAATATAAATTTTATCTTTTTTAAACTCACAACCTTAGTGTATTAAAAAGAATAATGGAAAGATTATTTTTTGCTTTTAATTCGCAACCTAAGGATATTAAAAAGAACAATGGAAAAGAAATTATTTCTTGCTTTTCTTCGCTTCGACGGTTGGTGTAGTCTAGATTAGCATAGATTAGTTTGTCCTTAGAGGAGAGAACTCCAAAAAAACCAATCAAAGCCATGCTCAAAATTTCCCGACTAGTTCCTAATCGGAGTCAGTCCATTCGTTCACATTCACATTCGGTTTCACAGTCACAACAACCCTACCATTTAAGCAACGATTAAGGTTTTTAAACTTTCAAGATGATTGAAAGTTGTATCAGTGGACATGACAGATTACAGTTGTGGAAGTTGACAGAGCATTTTACACTTATATCAGTTGCGGGAGTTGACAGAGCATTTTGTACTTATATATGACAAACTTCAAATTTGTATTCAGAGATCATTGTAAATCCTTATTTTTTTTCACATTTATGCTCTAAGCCTTGTAAAGCCTTTTAGGCTATTCCCAAAGCATTTATGCTCTAAGCCTTGTAAAGCCTTTTAGGCTATTCCCAAAGCATGAAATTGATACTTATATGATTGGGAATAATACAAACTGGAGGTGTATTAATGGGACTCATTGTACTTTTGATTTTTCAAAGTAATTGTAGTTTGTCAAAGTACTTAAAATTTGTGTTGTGCTTGAATACAGGATGGATCTTAAGGCTACAGCATTTGTCAATGGTATGACACTGAAATACAATGGAAGAATTTATGCCCCAAAGGACTTCACAAACTGGACAGTTGTTGACACAACAAAGAAAGCATGGTTCTTGGTCTTAAGTAAAGGAAATCTCATTCTAGTGATGACAAAGAGAGAGTTGGAGAAAGATGAGTGCGCATCAAATGTATCTTTCTCCAAGAGCAATTTGATTCAAGGGGGCACCTTAGTAGGAATAAAAATTGAAAAAGACAGCACTACAATGATGATTTACACAAAGTCAAGAATGAGCAACAGATCGTTTCTTCTTTCTAAGAAAGATGCAATGCACTTTGTGATGCCGCGGCCAAAAGCACCTAGATTTCCTGAATTGGTTCCTGCATTGGAGATCCTTCAACATGTGTGGGAGGAATTTCCCATTGAGGAAGCAAGAAAAATGCAGTCAAAGATTATCCTTGAATACTTTCAGGGTGTCATCCAACAAGGTTCAACTTCATTGGAGGGACCTAAGGTGCAAGAATCCACACATGAGAAAGGAAGTGATGAGACACGCCATGTAGATTTGGTTCATGGTAATACAAATGAGAGAGGAAGTGGAGTGGATGAGACAGAACACATTGTAGCAATGGATGAGGGTCTTGTACACGTGGATGCTTACAAGGGATCTACATCTGAGACAGGAATTGAATTGGTGGAGACCGGACATGCACATGCATCTCAGACAGAAATTGAATTGAGTGAGACACGACATGCATCAGATAAGACAGGACATGCACACACATCTCTTGTTCATGGTATTACTCACTTAGATGGTGTAACTCATGAAGTTGATGGAATAACAGAACAAGTGAAGCCCTTAAGTATACCTGAAGTTGAGGCAATAGAAGAAGAAGTAGGGCGATCTAAAGCAGTTCACATTGAGCCCCTAAAAAATAAACCTCGACGTCAAATGCAAAAGGCAAGTACTTCACGAGCTACAGTTCCAAGTCCTATAACTGGAAAAAGAGGTCGTTCATATACAAAGAAAGGGCAAAGAAGAGAAGAGGAAGAACATGAAGAGGATGCGGAGGGTCTTGAAATGGAGTCAGATCTAGAAGCAGAAATGTTATCAATGAAGAACCTAAATCTTCGCTTGAATGAGGCTGTGACAGATGAGGATCTAGGATATATATGGGGCCAGAAGACTCAAGTTATACATGCTTCATCAGTGGTCAAAGCAAGTGTCTTCACCAACAGCAGGACCTTAGATACAGCCTATGCTGAAAAGATTTTTCAGGCTTTGATTGATGGAAAAAAACCAGTTGTTTCTAATTTGGTACTCCGTCCAAGAACATTTTGGCCAGTCATGGGAGATTATAGTCAATCCATCAATTTCTCTCAGCCTATAGATTTTGAGATGCAATTCACTAAGTTCCTCGGAAAACAAGTTTCCTCACTTCAAGAAGGACAGAGTTCAGTGAATGATCCAGAACGACATATAAGGGATGCCAAGAGAAATTTCTTAGCTCATTGTACATTTGAGGCAATAGATGGTCAGCACTATGCCTATGCTTGTAATGAGCGCTCTAGAGATGCATACAATAAAGGAGAAATTACTTATCAAACTTTCGCGAGTGTGCCTCAATTTCACTACTATTCTGCATGCATCTGTATCTTCAAGAACGAGAAGAAATATTTGATTGAGTCGGAAAGACTTAATCATGACATTTATGCACTACGAAAAATCACCTCCACTTCAGAGATGTTGCTCAAAGCTAGGACCATATGGAAAACTTTTAATTCTCCTTTGACCACTCTCAAAAGAACTGCAACTAAAGTGGAAGCGGATAATCTTGTTGACTTCTACACATGCTTGAGTGCCATTGTACCAAGGGGAAAGCAGGAAAGAGCTGAGGTGATTACAAGCTTCAAGACAGTAAGGGATAGGTATCAAGACTACACAAGCATACTTTTCCGTAGTGATGAAGTTTTTCATCAGATCAAAGACGTGTGTCTTGCATGTGAGAAAGGAGATGTTACATATGAGGCTCCATCATTGATTAAAGAGAAGGCAAAGAAGATTGAGAAAAAAGAGATGACAGCTCGGATGTGGAGGCCTTTAAGAAACCTACCAGATAAATACGCAAGTCTTGCTGCAGAGAAATTAATGTCAAAAGAATGGTTTTTTGGCAAAAAGGATAAAGATCATTGCATGGAAGATAACATCATCCAACAGGTGAAGCGTGATGCAGTAAAGAGTGCAATTGAATATTTATTGGGAGAAAAAAATATTCCAATCAGCCAATGTAAAATTGATCATAACATTGTGAGGCAGATGGCATCAGCTTTACCGTCAGCTAAACAGAAGGCTTGGGCGCATAAATGGGTGAAAGTAGAAGATGATGGATCTGAAATTACTCCCTCTATGAGAAATGACATTCCGGAAAATGTGTATGCATATGCACAAAAAGTCATCAACAACCACACTCTCAGAAAAGAAAAGACTTTGAACAAGGGCTTTTATTTCATACATGAAATCATTTCAGAGTCTGGAAAGAGTGTTGAGTGCAAGGGAGTTTCATTGAGTGATTTTTTGTCCGACGACACTGCTGGAGAGACCTCAGCTTTTCTTTGTCTATGAAATATCAGCGGATGACATCTGTCCACTCCTTGATAGAATATTACATACCACCATTGGTAGAGTGGGACAATGTAATATAGTCATATTTGCTGATAAAGATGACAAGGAACAAATGTCTGCTACCCTAGAAAAACAATATGGCAATGAGCTCAAGATTTACAATGGGATATACTCAAGAAAAAGGGACAAGAGAGAATGCGGTCTCAAGATACAGAGTCTGGAAACCTTTTTCTTGTGCATGAAGAGCCCTTATAATGATCACTCCTTACAAAACAATATAAGAGGGAATGCAAAGAGATTGCAACTACTGCTGGAAGAGCATGAAGCTCCAAGTCCCCTCCATCGCAATGCAAATCACTATGAAAGGCCAGCAAAAAGTGCTGATCTTTTAATTAGTATGATGGAATTTTTGCTACCGCTTGGATGGGAAGTCACATTGTGCCGAATGGGACATCTGTTCGAAGCTCTTATCAGAAAAGGACACAATGTAAATATTATTGAGAGCCCTGCTTGCTTGGAATACCTTGATACCGTGGCTTCTCTCACAATAAAGTTTGATAAGAAAGGTCCGATCTCACATGAAGAGGATGACATAGAGCAGATCATGTACGATGAGAGCAAGAAAGATGATGAAAATGATCAAAGCTCTGGATATAATAGTGAGGATACCAGCAATAGCAAGGAAGCAGAGGAAGATGGATATGACAGTGACCTTGCCTCTGAAGGTTACATAAAAAGACCACGAAGATATGTAGAGGTATGAAGACTTATGTTTAATTTTCTTTATTCATTTAAAGGTCTTTTTAAATTTATAATTAATTTAAAATTTTGAATCTCATAATTATTTTATCCTTTTATACGAGAAGGGAGAGGAGGAGGATGAGGAGGACATAGTTGGAGCAGAGAATCATGAAAGCTCATCTCAAGAAAGCAAAGCTGCTCTGGCTATCCATCGGATGACTCTAGAAAATAATCATACATTGCAGCAAATGGAGAAGTCATTTCAAGTTAGGTTTCAAGTTCGAGAACAACCTCTTACTTTTATATTCGATGAAGAGGATATTTAAATCCTCATAAACTTCAAGAAAGAGGTCAATGACAAGGTTATAATAGCCATCCTCAGGTTTGACACAAACTTTTTACTGACTTTATGCTTTTGTATTTCCATTGGATCAAATGAACTAATATTCTTTTCTTTTTATTGCAGTATGGTTTTACAACAACTTCCACTATATATACAAAGATGTGCATATATGGTCGATCCTCTTGTTTCTAGTGTACTTAGCAATAAGGAGAAGACCATAGATGACATTTTTAAGTGGTTGCAACCTATTGATTTGACTGCGGCGCGAGTTATCTTTACCGCATATCACGAAGAGTGAGTATCAATCCCTACCTAGCTTATCTCTTACATTGTGGAGGATTATATCAAATAATAATTATTCTTAATTGATAATGCAGCTTGCATTGGAGCTTGGTAATTGTGGACATCTTAGCCAAGCAATGCTTCTTTGTCAATTCAATAGCATCTATCCATGGCAGTGTGTCAGAGTAAGTATAACCTACTTGTGTCATAATTATGTCAATGAGATGCATCCTATGCAATACACACATTCATTTATGTTTTCTATTTTGATGTGTAGATCTGCTCGAAAGTTGGTAAGTGCTATAGATGCACTTATGCAAATGGAGGGTGACTTGGAAGATCAAATAGAGTATGTAACATGCCCTGCAGCAAAGCAGAATGATGACCACAGTTGTGGGTGGAGAGTTGGATATAACTGCTTCTTGCTCCTTGCTCAAATTTTTGATTTGAGAGGCGGTGAAACCTCATTGTCCACATATACAGACTTGCATCTGCAGGCATTTATGTCATCTATCATTAAGGCATTTATTGATAACGTGGTGGAGCATCCAGAGGAAACATTGGTTGCTACGCCCATAAGTTGTCCTGATGTAACCGCTGTATTGGACGAAATGGGGAGCTCTTCTGAGGTTAAGGTCATCATTAGCAAGCAACCTCGTGTTTTGACTTTTGGTAGCGAGGAAGTTACAATCCTCTCCGACCCTTTGAAAGAGGCTAATGACAAAGTCATGATGGCCATCCTCAGGTTTGATATGAACATCTCTTGACTTGATACTTCAATCATTTGATTCAATCTGCTTCTAACATTTGTTTATTTATTGCTGCAGTACGGTTATATCTCATTTTCCTAGATCAGTACAGAATCGCGTCTGTATGCTCGATTCTCTTCTTTCAGCTGTACTTAGTGATACCAAGAAGACAGTAGATGATGTTTGTTCAATTCTACAACCTTTAGACTTGGATGGCATACTACTTGTCTTTATGCCATACTATGAGAAGTAAGTATGGTGTCAATCTTTCTTTTACTCTCTTATTTACAATATTGTGTCAATTAATACTTAATATTGTGATAAATCTTATCGCTCTTTATTGGTGATGTAGTTCACATTGGAGCCTTATAGTATGGGACCTTGATGACAACCATTGTTGGTTTGTCAACTCAATTACAGGCTTTCACGGGGTGTTCAAGTAAGTGTTCTTTTATCATATCATTATGAACATGCATCAAGTTACTATTTACTACACAAATTCACTTTGTCATATGTCATGATGGACAGGTCTGCAAACAAGTTAGTTTCTGCGATTATGAAAATCAGGGAGCATCAAGACCAACCAAATTTCCAGACACGCCTCGCAGTGGACCAAAAGGACATGTTTAGTAGTGGGTGGAGAATTGCGTACAACTTCATGTTGTATCTCAATGAAATTTTTGAACATGTCTCCATAGAAGCATATACCAAGCTCGAGCTACAAGATTTTGTGGCTAAGACTGTTCACTATCTAACTGCTACCATTGGGAAACAACATGATGGACTCAATGAAGAACCACTTGAATTAGAGACTCAATGCATTCTTCCTACACAAGAAGTGGAGACTCAATGTGCATCTACAACATCACATCTTGTAAAGGAGGAAGAGATTAAGTCTATCCCGATTGCACCAGAAGTAGAATCTCAATGTACACCATCCACACAAGTAGAGACTCAATGTACTCTTAGAGAATCACAGCCTCAAGAGAACTCATCAGACTCTATTCAGTTGTAAAACATGTAGAAAGAAACATGAGTCCTTGAAGATTTTTATCTTGTTTGTATCGATTAATGATAGTGTTTTTAAAACTTATGTTAAATGTTGCAATACATTAGGATATTTTATGATATTTTTTCATTACAATACATTAGGTTTTACTTTTTTGAAAGTCTAATTTATTATGTACAATACATTAGGTTTTACTTTTTTGAAAGTCTAATTCATTCTTATGTTCCATCACTTTATTTTATAGATTTCAATGTGCTCAAAATCTATCATTTATTATGTACAGCAAGTATCTCATGATGAGATTCTATTAATTATATCATTCTTGTGTTCCATCATTTTACTTTATAGATTTCAATGTACTATCACTATCTTATATGTCTCAAATGACTCCCATTACGGTCTTGCATCCCATCATTTTATTTTATAATGTCTCGCATTACAATCTTGCATCTAGTCATCTCGCATTACGGTCTTGCATCTGTAGTTCTATAAATTCCCTAGTAGTCGTTCATCTTCTATATCTCACCCGCAGCAGACACTTCTTGCACTTTGCTCTTCATGATGAGATTCTATTAATTATATCATTCCTGTGTTCCATCATTTTACTTTATAGATTTCAATGTACTATCACTATCTAATATGTCTCAAATGTCTCCCATTACGGTCTTGCATCCCATCATTTTATTTTATAATGTCTCGCATTACGATCTTGCATCTAGTCATCTCGCATTACGGTCTTGCATCTGTAGTTCTATAAATTCCCTAGTAGTCATTCATCTTCTATATCTCACCCGCTCCTCTCCTCAAGCTTGCTCCTTCCTCTCCTCAAGCTTGCTCCTTCCATCTTGCCCGCTAGTAGTCGTTCATCTTCTATATCT
Organism: Dipteris shenzhenensis; assembly: GCF_047967505.1. Classification (NCBI taxonomy): domain Eukaryota; kingdom Viridiplantae; phylum Streptophyta; class Polypodiopsida; order Gleicheniales; family Dipteridaceae; genus Dipteris; species Dipteris shenzhenensis. The sequence goes on from NC_141623.1 coordinate 11,411,020, forward strand.
CACCCGCAGCAGACACTTCTTCCACTTTGCTCTTCTTACCTTACTCCTCTCCTCAAGCTTGCTCCTTCCTCTCCTCAAGCTTGCTCCTTCCATCTTGCCCGCAGCCTTGCCTCCTCTTCTCAAGCATACTCCTTTCATCTTGCCTTATCTCCTCTAGTTACCTTCCTCACTCTCGTTACCTTCCTCACCTCGTTCGTCTTCTATATCTTTCCTCACTCTCTTCCTCACTCTCGTTACCTTCCTCACCTCGTTAGTCTTTTATATCTTTCCTCACTCTCGTTATTTTCCTCACCTCGTTCATCTTCTATATCTCACCCGCAGCAAAAACTTCTTCCACTTTACTCTTCTTACCTTACTCCTCTCCACACTTCTTCCACTTTACTCTTCTTACCTTACTCCTCTCCTCAAGCTTGCTCCTTCCATCTTGCCCGCAGCCTTACCTCCTCTTCTCAAGCATACTCCTTTCATCTTGCAGCCATTATGGATCTTTTTAAGGTAATCGATTCTGTCGAGCAAGCCATTAGCAGCCTCAAAGAATGGATTGCCGAGAACCAAGGAAAGAGAGAGGAGAGAAAGCAAAATCCAGCTCCATTAACCCAGTACGAGAAGGATGACTTTGCTTGTCAGAAGGGCCTAGAGAAGGAAGAGGAAAGAAAAATAAGTATGGCTACTACTGAAATAGATAAATTGCAGTCATATAGGAGAGAGTTGATAGACTTTCAAAGTGAGATATCTTCGCGTGTGGCTCGTTATGGAAGATTTTCCCCCGAGGAAGCGCAAGCCATTCGGAATAAACAAAGTGTTATGCAAGAGAAAATTCATCAATCCTTACTTCTCTTCTATAATTTTAACTACATCGATGAGGATGAGATGAGCTCAGCTCTTGAATGGGTTGAATTTAGGCTAAGGACTTGAAAATAGAAAATTCATCAAATTGAATGGCTGTAGTCTTGAAAATAAATTTGCCTTCCACTGAGAGTCTTATTGTAACTTTTGGTGTAATTTGCCTTCCAATGAGAGTCTTATTGTAACTTTTGGTGTTTTTAAACACCTAAATTATAAATATTGTGAGAGTTTGCTACTTCCACTTGTAACTTTTGAAAGTGTTTCCTAAACACTATTATAAATATAAAGTGAGTTTACAATTAATGGACCACTCTTTTTTGTGTAACTTATCTCAGGCTTAACTTTTGAAGGTGTTTATTAACACCATTAAATATTAAGAGAGTTTACAACAACCTAATCTTATTTTTTCATGTAACTTATCTAAATTGCGTTAAATTTTATAATTTTAGTTTCATGTCCTTAAAAAATATATAAAAAAATGCTTGTTTTTATGTTTTTATATGTGCTTTGAAGATTGGGTTTTTCTTAAATTTTATCTGAAAAAACTAGTCCAAAAGTATATGTAAAAATGAATTTGTACATTGACAAGTCCAAAATTAATGAAATAAGTGTTAATACAAGGAATACCCAACTCATCATCAATGCTCTATTCTGAGCCACTGGATTCACCATCCACATAAGAGTGACCTGCATTCACATCAAACATGGGCTGATCTACCTTCTCTTTTCCTTTTCGTTATACCTGCATACCACTATCTGCATTGCTTTGAGGAGATTCTCCTGATCTCAATCTACCTGTCCATGGCGAAGTATGTGAACCACTACTAGAGGACACTGTAGGTCCACTAATATTTTGTGATTGCTGCTGTGAATTCTGTGCAGCATTACCATTTTGTGCATCTATAAAATCAATCACATTTACTGGTTTATACCAGGTGCTCAGCTCATCAAAAACAACATCTCTGCTCACTATAAACTTACGAGTAGAAGGGTTATAGCATCTATACCCTTTCTGCTGCAGAGAATAACCAATAAAGATACACTTCTCAGCTTTTGGATCCAACTTGAACCTCAAATCATCTGGCACATGAACATAGGCAACGCAACCAAAAATTTTCAAATGAGAAATATCTGGTTTCCTACCAGTATACATCTCCTCTAGCGTCATGCCATGTATTGCTGCAGTGGGAGTCCTGTTCATTATGTAAACTACTGTAGCAACTGCTTCAGCCCAATAATAATCTGGTAGGTCTTTTTCATTTAGCATGGCCCGAGATACCTCTCCAATATGCCTGTTTTTCCTTTGATGCTGGTAGGATTAGATTTTGGATTATAAGGCCTTATGGTTTCTTTGGTACTAGTAGGTAGATTAATGGGCTTCTTTGAGGGTGTACCTTGCTTACTCTTGGCTATTGGTTTTCCTTCTTTTGGAGAGTCACAGTTGTTTTTCGGTGGGCCGTCATTGCCAATGTACCCCTCCCAAGTATGTCTTTGTGTTTATTTGACTTCTCATGTATCATTCAAGTGATGCCTCCTTTTGCATGGAAATAGAAGCACTTGATAAAGCATACAATTGTTGACATATCGAGCTCCACTTGTCATATGCCAGGGTGACCGTTGTGCATTTATGTCATCCACTTGTTAGCTGCAGATGTGGTTGTAATTTTGTTACAAACAATGTTGTATATGTCCGACATGTATATGCTTTTGTTGCTCATCATTTCACAAGAGCGATTTTGTATCACCCTTTTCGCAAGGGAAATTTTGTTATAAAAAAACTTTGTTTTGTAATTACAAAAAAAAAAAGGATTAGTGGGGTTGTTTAGCCCCACTAACCCTTTTTTTTTACTTCTGTTAATCGTTGCTATATAGTGACGTTTACCAGTGTCGCTATATAGCGACGATTAATAGTGTCACTATATAGCGACGTTTTGAGTGTCGCTATATAGCGACGTTTACCACTGTCGCTATATAGCGACGGTCCTTTTCCGACGCTTTTAGCGACACTTATAGCGATATTTGCACCCGTGAAAAAAAAAATTAATGTAAAAAGCGTCGGTATTTTCGTCGAAAAATGGCCTATGCCTTGTAGTGTAAGAGATCTCGCTCTGCATGTTGGCAACACCTACTCCCACAACAATCGATAGACGAAACCTGTTGCACCGAATCTAGTGACATTTTGTACATTGGTGTTGGAGGCTCTCTTTGTTTAGGCACCCTGTTAATAAAAGTGTACCTTCTTTTCTTTGATGTTGGATCATCCCTTTTCAACATTTGATCATTGACCAACTCATCTATACCAGCAACGTGGTCCATGGGCACATATTGTTGCAATGGGCTTCCTTCAAGTAAGGTAATCTGCTTGATGGGCCACTTTACTAGGCTAAGAGAGCCGACATCTTGCATAGAAGACCCTGAGTCACTTCCTCTAATTTGTTCTTTCTTTTCAATACCCACACCAATGCAATCATTACCCAATAGGTCAAAGTTTATAGAGTCTCCCGGGAAAACATATAAGATCACACCTTCCCCCACGGTCTTTTTTTTGCTCTCAAACCATAAGACAACCTTTTTCTCTTTCCAAGATTCACGAATGAAATTGTCAGTTTCCAATGAAGAAACTGGCATTGCCTCAACATAAGGTTGCTCAGGCTCACTTGGTGCAGCTTCTTCAGTTACCGCATCATCTAAAGAATTACCAACATGTTTTAGAGAGCCGTTAGGCCACTTGACAATGCTCCAAATTGCCTCACCAACAAGCACTGCATCCATAGTGGGAAATGGCAAGAGCATTTCACTATTGATAGACTTCTCCACTATCACCGATACATTTTCTATCCCAATCTTCACACCACTACAGTAGGCCTCCGGATCTATTGCACACACTCCACCAATTCCAATCACTTCATTCCCCACCATCATCATGACCTTCTCCCCGCTTCTGATAGCCATCCCCTGTCATTACGATTACGGAGAATTAATTATGAACAAATTACAATCAAAGAATTTCATAAGACCATCAAACATGTCCTTCTAGAGGGGAAGAATGGCATTGGTGCAAATCTCTAGAAAGCATGAATGAGTCTATACAAAATTTTCATGAAAGCATGAATTATTCCCCTAAAAATTTTAGCAATTTGATAAAACTTTTTCTAAAGCATGAATTATTTTCACCATTCATGACCTGATTCATGCATCTGATAGTAGCCATCCCCTCTCATTACGATGACAGGAAATTGATTATGAACAAACTACAACCAAAGAATTTCATAAGACCAACAAAGTTGTCCTTGTAGCAGGGGGAGAATGGCACCAGTGCCATTCTCCATGTGAATTTGGCTAACCTATGGAGAATTTCATATCCCATCTTTGAAAAGGGGAATGGCACTAGTGCCATTCTAGTGCCATTCTTCCTTTGGAAGACAAAATTTTGACTTGGGACTTTGCCTTGGGAGAATGCCAATGGTGCCATGCTCCCTTTGCAAAGCCAAAATTTTATATTAGGACATTGCAATGGGAGAATGGCACTGGCGCCATTCTCCCTTTATGAAGGCACTAGTGCCATTCTCCCATTGTAATAGGAAAATGGAGAAAGGCACTAGTGCCATTCTCCCATTGGAAAATGGAGAATGGCGCTAGTGCCATTCTCCCAATGGAATGTCCCAATGGAATGTCCTAATTTTTTGGCTTTGTAATAGGAAAATGGAGAATGGCACTAGTGCCATTCTCCCAATCGAATGTCCTAATTCAAAATTTTGGCTTCACAAAGGTAGAAGGGCACCAATGCCATTCTCCCATTGGAATTAGTGGAATGTCAATCTATAGGTTTAGTTTGTCTAGATTACCACTAGCGGAGAATGGCAGTGATGTCAATCTCATGCTGGCAACTACATAATGTCACTGAGATCATTAAACTCACATGTGGAATGGAATCGGACACCACTCTCCTATGATCACAGTCTCTTCTCTGTAGAGTTCATATGGATTTGTATCAATCTCTGTGGAGAATGGCAGTGGTGCCAATCTCATACCATGAACTGAAAACATGCACAAGGAATCCTAAACTCACATGTGCATTTGCACTTTTGCCATTATTCTACTGTAGCCAATAAAATTAGTGGAATGTTAATCTATAGGTTTAGTTTGTCTAGATTACCACTAGCGGAGAATGGCAGTGATGCCAATCTCATGCTGGCACCTACATAATGACACTAAGATCATCAAACTCACATGTGCCATTTTGACTCTGTGAAGCCAAAACTTTGAATCTGGGAGAATGGCACTAGTGCCATTTCCCCTTTGCACAGCCAAGATTTGAATCAGGAAATCACAATGGGAGAATGGCACTGGTGCCATTCCCCTTTTGTAAAGCCAAAGTTTTGAATTGGGACATTGCAATGGGAGAATGGAAGTGGAGCAATTAAAAAAAAATTTAGCTTTGTAAAATGGGGAGATTGGAGGATGGCAGTAGTGCCATTCTCCCATTGCAATGCCAGAACTTGAGACCATAGACTCTCTGTGTGTGTGTGTGTGTGTATGTGAACGTGGTATTCATTTGAAACCATAGACTATTTTACTTCCATTTATTCATATATGTGGTAAAGTTGATCGATATTACTTTATGAAGCCTAGCTCGTTATGTGAGTTTATTCACGTTAGTTTGGTTATGCTAGGTTGGTTAAGTTACAAATTTTTATGTTAGAGTATGTTTTTCTTGATCAAGGTCCAAGTAATGTAAAATTTTGCTTTTCGTATATCTTGCCGTCCTTTCTGCCTTGACTCAAGAGGTAAACTTACCGCCCAATACAATATTCTCTTGTACATTTCGTTGCGCTCTCTCTCTCTCTCTCTCTCTCTCTCTCTCTCTCTCTGTGTGTGTGTGTGTGTGTGTGTGTGTGTGTGTGGCTTTGACCTCAGCTCAGACGTGCCCCTCTGTAGGCTGAGGTGCCCTTAACTTGGTAGCTTGAATGCTTATGTTGTTTCCACACTAGAGCTACCTAAGTCCCTCTATGGTGCATTGAATGCATCTGTGCCATGTGTTGGATGGGGCGGGCAATCTTGCCCATCCATGATGTGTGGGTGGTGCCCATGGTGTGCCTGTGAGAGTAACTCCTTTTGAATAAAGGTGCACTAGTTGAATGATGTCCTTAATCTACTTGATCTAGACGCTTAATGTTTTAGAATTATCATCCTTAACCCCTAGCCCATCAATTTCTTAAGAAGCACTCTTTAAGGAAATCATCCTCAAGCCATTGTTGTCTTCCGTGGATGACTTCTATGTTCACCTTCTCAAGCACTTCTCATTCTCTCTCTACTATGCCAAAGTAACTAATGAACTTCACAAGTGGTCATGCTTGCATTTCATTTAGTAGAAATAATTATAAAGTTTTCATAACATGTATCTTTACTGGGAATTGTACCAGTGCCATTCTCTAAGACCTCATAAGAAGTTCATGAGAGTGGCATTAGTGCCAATATCCCTTGAGATAAAAATTTTGAAATATAGCTCTTCCCGCCATTGTTCCCTTTTGAATTTTGGATATATAGAGTGGCACATATGCCATTCTCTCCAATATTAAATTTAAATTCAAATTCAAATTATTCTGTTTGAAATTGTATTTCAAAACCGAAATTCTAGTTTTCAAATTTTGATTTCAAGTTAAACTTTAATCTCAATTTTGATTTTCATGATTGAATGGCAAATTTAGAGATTGAAATTCTAATTTTAAATGGAGAATGGCACCACTGCCATGTCCAAGACCTCATAAGAAGTCCTTGAGAGTGACACTAGTGCCAATATCCCTTGAGATAAATTGAAAGACTTGCAACACTAGTCAAGATTTATGTGTAAGATTTGGTACCAAAATAGAAATATCAATGATACACTACCAATAAAATCAATGGAATGCCAATCTACATGAGTTTGTGCAGATTTCCACTGGGATCTACATAATGGAACTTAGATCCCCAAACTCACATGTGTATTGGAACCTGGCACCATTCTCCTATGATCACTGGAATACCCCTCCTATAATATTAGGGTAAACAACTGTACTAAGGGAGAATGGCAGTGGTGCCAATCTCTTATTGGGCCCTAGAAAATGGCACTGAGAAGCCTAAACTCACATGCCATTCTTCTATGTTCCACCGGTGGAGAATGGCAGTGGTGCCATTCTCCAAAACATGCACAAGGAATCCTAAACTCACATGTGCATTAACACTTTTGCCATTATCCTACTGCAGCCAATAAAATTAGTGGAATGTCAATCTATAGGTTTAGTTTGTCTAGATTACCACTAGTGAAGAATGGCAATGATGCCAATCTCATGCAGGCACCTACATAATGACACTAAGATCAACAAACTCACATGTGGATTGGAATCGGACACCATTCTCCTATGATCACTGGAATACCCCACCTAGAATAGTAGGGTAAACATTTGTACAAGTGGAGAATGGCAGGGTGCCAATCTATTATCAGGCCCTAGAAAATGGCATTGAGAAGCCTAAACTCACATGTGCATGCTTCTCAATGCAATTTTCTAGGGCCTAATAAGAGATTGGCACCACTAGAGAATGGATTTGTGTCAATCTTTGTGGAGAATGCCACCAGTGGAGAACGACAGTGGTGCCAATCTCATACCAAGTCCTTAAAAATGGCACAAGGAATCCTAAACTCACATGTGCATTGGCACTTTTGCCATTATACTACTGCACCCAATAAAATTTGTGGAATGTCAATCTACAAGTTTAGTTAAACTAGACTGCCACCAGTGGAGAATTGAACTGATGCCAATCACATGCAGGCAACTACATAATGACACTGAGATCCTCAGACTCACATGTGGATTGGAATCGGGCAGATTGGAATCGGGCACCATTCTCCTATGATCCTTGGAATACCCCTCCTAGAATATTAGGGTAAACATTTGTACTAGCGGAGAATGGTAGTGGTGCCAATCTCTTATTAGGCCCTAGGAAATGGCACTCTGAAGACTAAACTCACATGTGCAGCCAATAAAATTAGTGGAATGTCAATGTATAGGTTTAGTTTGTCTAGATTACCACTAGTGGAGAAGCCTAAACTCACATGTGCATTCTTCTATGTAGTGATCACTGTCTCCGCTATGTACAAATGTTCACCACTCTCCTATGATCACTGGAATACCCCTCCTAGAACAGCAGGGTGTACATTTGTACAAGTGGATAATGGCAGTGGTGCCAATCTCATACCATGACCTGAAAACATGCACAAGGAATCCTAAACTCACATGTGCATTGGCACTTTTGCCATTATCCTACTGCAGCCAATAAAATTAGTGGAATGTCAATCTATAGGTTCAGTTTGTCTAGATTACCACTAGCGGAGAATGGCAGTGATGCTAATCTCATGATGGCAACTACATAAAGACACTGAGATCATCAAACTCACATGTGGAATGGAATAGGACACCACTCTCCTATGATCACTGGAATACCCTCCTAGAATAGTAGGGTAAACATTTGTACAAGTGGAGAATGGCATTGGTGCCAATCTCTTATTAGGCCCTAAGAGATGGCATTGAGAAGCCTAAACTCACATGTGTAGAGATCATATGGAATTGTGTCAATCTCTGTGGAGAATGCCACTAGTGGAGAATGGCAGTGGTGCCAATCTCATACCATGACCTGAAAACATGCACAAGGAATCCTAATCTCACATGTGCATTCTTCTATGTAGTGATCACTCTCTCCGCTGTGTACAGATCATATGGAATCCTAAACTCACATTTGGATTGGAATCGGACACCACTCTCCTATGACCACTGGAATACCCCTCCTACAATAGTAGGGTAAACATTTGTACAAGTTGAGAATGGCAGTGGTGCCAATCTCTTATTAGGCCCTAATAAATGGCATTGAGAAGCCTAAACTCACATGTGCATTCTTCTATGTAGTGATCATTGTCTCTGCTGTGCGGAGATCATATGGATTTGTGTCAATCTCTGTGGAGAATGCCACCAGTGGAGAATGGCAGTGGTGCCAATCTCATACCATGACCTGAAAACATGCACAAGGAAACCTAAACTCACATGTGGATTGGAACTTTTGCCATTATAGAATGCCACCAGTGGAGAATGGCAGTGGTGCACAAGGAATCCTAAACTCACATGTGCATTCTTCTATGTAGTGATCACTGTCTCCGCTGTGTAGAGATCATATCGAATTGTGTCAATCTCTATGGAGAAGCCTAAACTCACATGTGCAGAGATCAAATGGAATTGTGTCAATCTGTGGAGAATGCCACCAATGGAGAATGGCAGTGGTGCCAATCTCATACCATGACCTGAAAACACGCACAAGGAATCCTAAACTCACATGTGCATTGGCACTTTGCCATTATCCTACTGCAGCCAATAAAATTAGTGGAATGTCAATCTATAGGTTTAGTTTGTCTAGATTACCACTAGCAGAGAATGGCAGTGGTGCCAATCTCTTATTAGGCCCTAAGAAATGGCATTGAGAAGCCTAAACTCACATGTGCATTCTTCTATGTAGTGATCACTGTATCCGCTGGGTAGAGATCATATGGAATTGTGTCAATCTCTTATTAGGCCCTAGAATGTCAATCTATAGGTTTAGTTTGTCTAGACTACCACTAGTGGCGAATGGCAGTGATGCCAATAAAATTAGTATAATGTCAATCTCTTATTAGTGGAGAATGGCAGTGGTGCCAATCTCTTATTAGGGCCTAAGAAATGGCATTGAGAAGCCTAAACTCACATGTGCATTCTTCTATGTAGTGATCACTGTGTCCGCTGTGTAGAGATCATATGGAATTGTGTCAATCTCTATGGAGAATGCCACCAATGGAGAATGGCAGTGGTGCCAATCTCATACCATGACCTGAAAACATGCACAAGGAATCCTAAACTCACATGTGCATTGGCACTTTTTGTATTATCCTACTCCAACCAATAAAATTAGTGGAATGTCAATCTATAGGTTTAGTTTGTCTAGATTACCACTAGCAAAGAATGGCAGTGATGCCAAACTCATGCTTGCCCTAAGAAATGGAATTGAGAATCCTAAACTCACATGTGCATTCTTCTATGTAGTGATCACTGTCTCCACTGTGTAGAGATCATATGGAATTGTGTCAATCTCTTATTAGGCCTTGGAATGTCAATCTATAGATTTAGTTTGTCTAGACTACCACTAGTGGAGAATGGCACTGATTCCAAAGTCATGGTGGCACCTACATAATGACACTGAGATCATCCGACTCACATGTGGATTGGAATCGGACACCACTCTCCGATGATCACTGGAATACCCCTTCTAGAATAGTAGGATAAACATTTGTACAAGTGGAGAATGGCAGTGGTGCCAATCTCTTATTAGGCCTTGAGAAATGTCATTTAGAAGCCGAAACTCACATGTGCATTTTTCTATGTAGTGATCACTGTCTCCGCTGTGTAGAGATCATATGAAATTGTGTCAATCTCTTATTAGGCCTTAGAATGTCAATCTATAGGTTTAGTTTGTCTAGACTACCACTAGCAGAGAATGGCAGTGATGCCAATCTCATGATGGCAACTACATAATGACACTGAGATCATCAAACTCACATGTGGAATGGAATAGGACACCACTCTCCGATGATCACTTTCATAACCCTCCTAGAATAGTAGGGTAAACATTTGTACAAGTGGTGCCAATCTCTTATTAGGCCCTAAGAAATGGTATTGAGAAGCCTAAACTCACACGTGCAGAGATCATATGGAATTGTGTCAATCTCTGTGGAGAATGCCACCAGTGGAGAATGGCAGTGGTGCCAATCTCATACCATGACCTGAAAACATGCACAAGGAATCCTAAACTCACATGTGCATTCTTCTATGTAGTGATCACTGTCTCCGCTGTGTACAAATCATATGGAATCCTAAACTCACATGTAGAAGAAGGGGAATTGTGTCAATCTCTGAGATCATCAAACTCACATGTGGATTGGAATCGGACACCACTCTCCTATCATCACTGGAATACCCTTCCTAGAATAGTAGGGTGAACATTTGTACAAGTGGAGAATGGCAGTGGTGCCAATCTCTTATTAGGCCCTAAGAAATGGCATTGAGAAGCCTAAACTCACATGTGCATTCTTCTATATAGTGATCACTGTCTCTGCTGTGTAGAGATCATATGGAATTGTGTCAATCTCTGTGCAGAATGCCACCAGTGGAGAATGGTAGTGGGGCCAATCTCATACCATGACCTGAAAACATGCACAAGGAATCCTAAACTCACATGTGCATTGGCACTTTTGCCATTATCCTACTACCATTGTCCGCTAGTGGTAATGTGCATTCTTCTATGTACTGATCACTGTCTCCGCTGTGTAGAGATCATATGGAATTGTGTATGGAATTGTGCCAATCTCTGTGGAGAATGGTAGTGGTGCCAATCTCATACCATGACATGAAAACATGCACAAGGAATCCTAAACTCACATGTGCATTGGCACTTTTGCCATTATCCTACTACCATTCTCCGCTAGTGGTAATGTGCATTCTTCTATGTAGTGATCACTCTCTCCACTGTGTAGAGATCATATGGATTTGTGTCAATCTCTGTGGAGAATGCCACCAGTGGAGAATGGCAGTGGTGCCAATCTCATACCATGAACTGAAAACATGCACAAGGAATCCTAAACTCACATGTGCATTGGCACTTTTGCCATTATCCTACTGCCATTCTCCGCTAGTGGTAATGTGCATTCTTCTATGTAGTGGAATGTCAATCTATAGGTTCAGTTTGTCTAGATTACCACTAGCGGAGAATGGCAGTGATGCCAATCTCATGCTTGCAACTACACTATGACACTGAGATCATCAAACTCACCTGTGGAATGGAATAGGACACCACTCTCCTATGATCAATGGAATACCCCCTAGAATAGTAGGGTAAACATTTGTACAAGTGGAGAATGGCAGTGGTGCCAATCTCTTATTAGGCCCTAAGAGATGTCATTGAGAAGCCTAAACTCACATGTGTAGAGATCATATGGAATTGTGTCAATCTCTATGGAGAATGCCACTAGTGGAGAATGGCAGTGGTGCCAATCTCATACCATGGCCTGAAAACATGCACAAGGAATCCTAAACTCACATGTGCATTCTTCTATGTAGTGATCACTCTCTCCGCTGTGTAGAGATCATATGGAATCCTAAACTCACATTTGGATTGGAATCAGACACCACTCTCCTATGACCACTGGAATACCCCTCCTAGAAGAGTAGGGTAAACATTTGTACAAGTCGAGAATGGCAGTGGTGCCAATCTCTTATTAGTCCCTAATAAATGGCATTGAGAAGCCTAAACTCACATGTGCATTCTTATATGTAGTGATCACTGTCTCAGTTGTGTAGAGATCATATGGATTTGTGTCAATCTCTGTGGAGAATGCCATCAGTGGAGAATGGCAGTGGTGCCAATCTCATACACTGATGAAAACAGGCACAAGGAATCCTAAACTCACATGTGCATTGGCACTACCACTAGTGGAGAATGGCAGTGATGCCAATCTCATGCTGGCAACTACATAATGACAATGAGATCATCAAACTCACATGTGCATTGAAACTTTTGCCATTATCCTACTCCAGCCAATAAATATAGTGGTTTGTCAATCTACAGGTTTAGTTTTTCTAAATTACCACTAGTGGAGAATGGCAGTGATGCCAATCTCATGCTGGCAAATACATAATGACACTGAGACCATCAAACTCACATGTGCATTCTTCTATGTAGTGATCACTGTCTCGGCTGTGTAGATATCATATGGAATTGTGTCAATCTCTGTGGAGAATGCCACCAGTGGAGAATGGCAATGGTGCCAATCTCATACCAAGACCTTAAAAATGGCACTTTTTCCATTATACTACTACAGCCAATAAAATTTGTGGAATGTCAATCTACATGTGCATTGGCACTTTTTCCATTATACTACTACAGCCAATAAAATTTGTGGAATGTCAATCTACAAGTTTAGTTTATCTAGACTGCCACAAGTGGAGAATTGAAGTGATGCCAATCTCATGCAGGCAACTACATAATGACACTGAGATCCTCAAACTCACATATGGATTGGAATTGGGCACCATTATCCTATGATCCTTGGAATACCCCTCCTAGAATATTAGGGTAAACATTTGTACAAGCGGAGAATGGCAGTGGTGCCAATCTCTTATTAGGCCCTAGAAAATGGCACTGTGAAGCCTAAACTTAGAATAGTAGGGTAAACATTTGTATAAGTGGAGAATGGCAGTGGTGCCAATCTCTTATTAGGCCCTAAGAAATGGCATTGGGAAGCCTAAACTCACATGTGCATTCTTCTATGTAGTGATGACCTGAAAACATGCACAAGGAATTCTAAACTCACATGTACATTGGCACTTTTGCCATTATCCTACTGCCATTCTCCGCTAGCGGTAATGTGCATTCTTCTATGTAGTGATCACTGTCTCCGCCGCTGTGCAGAGATCATATAGAATTGTGTCAATCTCTGTGGAGAATGCCACCAGTGGAGAATGGTAGTGGTGCCAATCTCATACCATGACCTGAAAACATGCACAAGGAATCCTAAACTCACATGTGCATTGGCACTTTTGCCATTATCCTACTCCAGCCAATAAAATTAGTGGAATGTCAATCTATAGGTTTAGTTTGTCTAGATTACCACTAGCGGAGAATGGCAGTGATGCCAAACTCATGCTGGCCCTAAGAAATGGCATTGAGAAGCCTAAACTCACATGTGCATTCTTCTATGTAGTGATCACTGTCTCCGCTGTGTAGAGATCATATGGAATTGTGTCAATCTCTTATTAGGCCTTGGAATGTTAATCTATAGGTTTAGTTTGTCTAGACTACCACTAGTAGACAATGGGAGTGATGCCAAACTCATGGTGGCACCTACATAATGACACTGAGATCATCAGACTCACATGTGGATTGGAATCGGACACCACTCTCCTATGATCACTAGAATACCCCTCTTAGAATAGTAGGGTAAACATTTGTACAAGTGGATAATGGCAGTGGTGCCAATCTCTTATTAGGCCCTAAGAAATGGCATTGAGAAGCCTAAACTCACATGTGCATTCTTCTATGTAGTGATCACTGTCTCCGTTGTGTAGAGATCATATGGAATTGTGTCAATCTCTAAGAAATGGCATTGAGAAGCCTAAACTCACATGTTAAGAGATCATATGGATTTGTGTCAATCTCTGTGGATAATGCCACTAGTGGAGAATGGCAGTGGTGCCAATCTCATACCATGTCCTGAAAACATGCACAAGGAATGCTAAACTCACATGTGCATTCTTCTATGTAGTGTTCACTGTCTCTGCTGTGTAGAGATCATATGGAATTGTGTCAATCTATGTGGAGAATGCCACCAGTGGAGAATGGCAATGGTGACAATCTCATACCATGACCTGAAAACATGCATAAGAATCCTAAACTCAAATGTGCATTCTTCTATGTAGTGATCACTGTCTCCGCTATGTAGAGATCATATGGAATTATGTCAATCTCTGTGTAGAATGCCACCGGTGGAGCATGGTAGCGGTGCCATGTGATGAATCAAACTTCTGCCATTCTCCTTAACATCATGGAGGATGGCACCAGTGGCATTATCCTCAAACTCTCACGGAGGATGGCACTTGTGCCATTCTGAACAAACTCACAATCCATGTGTTCAATGGCATTTGTGACACTCTTCTAACATCATATTATGTTGGAGAATGGCATGAATACCATTCTTTATTATAACCATCTTAACTTTGATATTGTGTATATTTGCTAACTGTGTTGGTGTAGTTTTTCATAATGCATATATAAGTTGCTTCGCCTTGGTTATTTTGTTAATAGAAGTTGCATTGTGGTTGTAATATTTCCTACTACAGCTATGATTTTCTACTATACATTTCATTGTGTCCTTGGTTCTTTTGTTAACAAAACATTGCAAGAATGGCTAGCAAGGGAAAGAGAAAGGTTCGAGAGGTGTAAGTTTATGATGGAGTTAGTTCTGGAAGAGGATGGCTTTTGGATATATACAATAACGAACTCCAAAAACTCCATAAAGTGCATTGTTTTGTGAACATCCAAGGAAAAACTTTTGAAGATGTTGGACAAGTTAAAGAGATGGAGGATACCGAGAAAGACAACGTTCCTTGTCTCAAAATTCATACATTGGGAGGCAATGTGTATCAATTGGATCCTGTTTATTTTGATCATGCGAGGATGAATGCTACTGGGGAGGACACGATGATATCTAGGGGTTGGATTAATGAGCCAGAAAATTATACCAATCAACAGATATTAGAAAGCTTTGATTTGGTAACAAAAGGGATAAAGCAAGATATAAAAAAGAGTAGAAAAGTTTCGAAAAGAACCAAGAAAAGTGATGTTGAGGGATCAAGCTCTCAAGTGTCTCAGAACACATTGAAAGAGAAGGCTAGAGAGACTGGTGAGGAGGAAACAATAGGTGAGAAGGAAATAAGGTCAGATGGAAAAACAAGCATTGGGGATAAACTGGAGGCTAAAGACAAAGAGACAACTTTAGGAGGAAAATAGGGAAGTACATGAATAGTCACTGATGGAACTGGAAGTGGAGGTGATGCAACCGGGAGTGGTGAGACACATATGACAGGAAATGGTGAGAAATCTCTGAAGCAACTATCATCCTGTATAAGAAAATCCAGCCAGATGTTGACTTTAAGGCACTACAAAAGAAATTGGAAAGGAAGGACACAAGTATGACAGGCTTGATGGAGTACGTAGAGTACTTCCCATTTGGTTTGGAGTTTGAGGTGTTGATCCTAGTGATGAATTTCTTTAGAGCACCAAGCCAATATGTGTACAGGACATTGACCCTCAGCTATGTCAGTGACTTGGTTAAGAGTTTTGCAATGAATGCACGACCTCCTGCAACATGTGCATATCTTATGCCTTACCACACAGGCACAAATACTCCGATGTGCAAGGAAGAGATAAGGGTGGAAAAGTTAAAGGAGTATAATTATTGGATTCTCGCAGGGCAGCATTCGATTTATGTTGCAAGGATGTTTATAACTAAAGCACATGGAGAAGCCTTCAATCAACGAAAAGGTTTCTATACACGGAGGAAGGCGAGAATTGTTGTCAATGCACCAGTTGAAGCAAGTTGTAAGATATCATCAATGGCCAACATGGAGGCACAGACCTTATTGAAAAATCAACCATATATCGATATCTTACAACACCTAAGGGCGCAGTGGATTGCATTCAGACGACCAAAGAAACCAGCCCAAGGCCTTGTCAAAGGGCATAAAGATCGACAAAGTTGGGATGTGAGTAATAAACTTTGTTTTGTATGCATTTTTTATTTCAAGAATGTTTATGGCTTTGTAAAAGAAATGATAGTAGTGTCAATTCCCTAATGTGAGAATGGCACTAGTGCCATTCTTCTAGTTACCAAGTCATGCTTTTGACATGGTAATGGGAGAATCGCACTAGTGTCATTATTATTACATGATTTGGATTAGAAGAATGTCTAAGATGATTTTGATTTTTTTATATAGAATTTTGTAGGAGTTGCAAGCGTATCAATGGGCGCAAACTTTGCTACCAAGGACACACACATGGTCACATACGATGATGACATCTACGAACAATGGATTAGGATTTTGACATTGGTGAAGCAGGGTGATCTTGAGGGTCGAAATCCCACAATAACATATATGAGGTGTCTGCTAGGATTGGAAGACGAAGATGTACGTGCACTTCAAGCAGAGATTGAGTCTAAAGAAATAGTCTTGGTCAAGTCAAGCAAAGGCAAGGACTCCATTGAAATGTCTCAACGGGCAATGGAGATTAAGCATGATAGAGCCCTGAAAGAAGCGCTCATCAAGGAGTTCAACTCACGTCACCCTTCGCCCCAACATCAAACATGGGATGCCCTTGCAACTTACTTCAAAATTGATTCAATTGTTTATCAGAGCTTCAAGGGTTCATGTGAGTCATGGGTCAAAGAGAAGCTGCAAGTTGGCAAGTCCACACCTGATTTCCCAAAAGCCGCGTCAATCTATGTTGATTGGGTGACTAGTTCAATAGAGGGTAACAAGTCTACATCACAGTCTTGTTTTCCTTGGACAATTATTCAAGTGAACATGGAGATGGAGGGGGAGAGCTTTCTAACACGTCACTCCAAGGGACAACTTCCAATCAGCTTGTGTGTGCTTGACACCTCAGAGGGATCTGCCAAAGGCATGTGTTGGGATAAGGATGCCTTCAAGAAGTTGCTCTGTGGCTTGATGGAGACCATTGCCACTCGGTCACAGTATGTATTTCTATCATTTATGACAATGATAGAGATGGTAAATCTCAAGGAAGCAATGATAGAGGCTCGATTTTGGCATAGAAGGTTTGTGGGTGTTATCCATGAATCGGATAGTGCACAAAAGGGTTTGTCTGAGACCTTCTGTTTTTTGTCATTTGTCAGCTCACATGATGGGTTGGATGGATTTGAGCACATGTTAGAAAACACAAGGCCATACACAATAATTGAGGACAATATTATTTATTCTGATGAGGGCGATGAGTATGAAAAAGAGGCGGTTGTGAAGCATGGCATCATCAAGGAGTGCATCAGGTGCTATTGTAGTAGGGAACATGAAGTTGTTGTTGACGTCTTTACTAATGGATGTGTGGCATTACAAGCATTTTCAAGCAAAAGAAAAGTGATCTCACTGGTGAAGACATCCCAATAGGTGACAGAGGTCAAGGCTATGTGTGTGGCACATGCATCAAATAATCCCCATATTAAGATTTGGTCTAGCATTGAGAGGCCTCTTGAGACACATAGAGTTGATTCACCTATCGATGAAGGAATTAAAGAGGGTGAGCATCACATTGAAGACTTGCGACCTTTAACTAAAGTAGATCTTGAAGCTATCCCAAAGATTACATTGTAATATTTGGAGCAAGGTCTTTAGCTACTCATTTATGCATTGTGTATTCAGTTTCAAAATAATATGACTTTTATGGATTTTCTCGATTGCACATACTCTCATTATATTAAAGAGATTAAACATTAGGTATGATAAAATTGTGTGACATAATGACATGGGGAATGGTACTAGTGTCATTCTCCCTATGTCGGGTTATACCTAAGAGGTACTATTAACATTTTATGTGACCTCATATGGAGAATGATGTAGATAGATATACGTTCAAATCAAGCTTGAGTAGGTACATACCAGAACGAGATCCATTTGGACCACCAAAGTTACCTGTCCCTATCAACGAAGTGTTCTAGATAAAAAATGTGGCTTTCGAGGTGCATGAGTCAACCATTACAGGTGCTGGCTTGGGCTTGTTTGTGCATGGCTCCATCAAGAGAGGGACTACTATTCTCCATTATGGAGGTGACAAGTACTCCTACAGAGACTGGAAGGAATTATGTAGAGTTCATCCAAGGCTAAAGAAGTACTCTATCCAAGAGGACCCTACTATCCCTATGAAGGATATGGTGCATATTGTTGGTGATGTTCAATATGGCAATGTGGCAGGATTTATTAACAGAAATAGAAATACCAATGTAAAGCCAAATGTTTGTTATGTATTTTCCCCTGATGTTCCACCTTGGTATGACCCCATGATGAACATAGATATTGCAGAATATGGTCACATTTGTATTGAATCCCTAGATGATATACATGTAGGAGAGGAGCTATTTGCATACTATGAGTTTTGAATAACAACATTGTATTTCTTTATATAATCATTACTTATGGGAATTACTACTTTCTTGCCAACTATGTAAATTGGTGCGTAATTGTTGTGTGTGAATAATATGCAAACATGTTCATAACTACATTCATAATGTATTTTGAAGGAGTGTCTCTCGTGCCATTCTTTCTGGTGCCATTCTCTTTGGGGCTAGAAATTGAGAGTTTCTTTGGAATCATGATTTATTTCAGGGATTTCAATGGTGTATCAACAAGTTGTTATGTTTTCATCCTAAAGTGTACTTTTTTACTTTGCAATGAGTAATCAACATGACATGTAAAGTTATCGATTTACAATAATGCTAGTCAATCTAAACATTGAAAGTGCACAATAAATGATTGTCATTGCCACCTAAATTACATCAAATGCTTGTCATTGCCCATTTATTTTCCATCAATTACATATCTTGCATTCATTCTCCTCAACTACATATCTTGATTTTCCATCAACTACATATCTTACTAAGTTAAAGAGCCTGTGCGTTTTCATTGCAATACTCATGGTTATTAATTACACTGTACATTTTTTAAACGGTGTTTTGGAGATTTTCAAATGAGAATGCTTACAACAAAAGCGAGTCTCAATATCAATGGAAAGTCCAGAGACTCGCTATGATGAAGGTGTTTTTGAACATCACTATGGCTCACGAGATGAATCTAACTCAAATGGGTTTCAAAGTTTATTATTTTGTTGATGATAATGTAGTTTAGACACTGATATTCTATTTATTATTTGAGAATGTAGTTGATATTTCACACTTCATGAATGGCTATCTAGTCTATTTTCACATATTTCTCCTGTTTTTTCATTGAGGGGAGCTACAATTTCTTCCAAAACTGCCATTCTGGGAATTGGGTTTTTCTCGAATTATCTAATACGGTCTTCGTTGGTGTTGCACGTGTTGATGGACCATCGGTAAGTCAAAGCTATTTAAGTTCATAGTCTTATTGTATACCAAGAAATACAAGATCTTATATTTACACCAAATCTTAAAACAGGATGAGGAGGGTGACGAGGTACGCATATACCTTCTCACTTTCAGCAAGACTATAGTCTCTCGGATGATGACGAGGGTATGGTCGACATGATGGATTCCATTTTTAGGGGCACTACATCCCATGTATACGTGATGTCAGAGTCTGAGGTCAAAATGCGAGAGTTGCAATCAACACAATTGTACGAGGGTGCTACGATGTCTAAACTATGTGCTTGTCTCTCAATCTTGAATCTACAAGTAAAGTATGGGTGGTTGGATACAAGTGTCTCGGCCTTAATGAGGTTAGCTCTTGCATTAATTTGACTCATTATTTGGATATTGTTTGTTTTGAGAATCATCATTTGGATAGTGTATACCGAATCATCATTGTTTGAAGCCTATGTATGTTTTTAATTGTCATAGGTTGCTCCAGAAGATGTTGCCTGCACCAAATACCATGCTCGCATCAAGAGATGAAGCGAAAAAGATGCTAACAATGCTGGGTATGGATTATCATACCATCCATGCTTGCCGTAATGATTGTATTCTCTTTCGTCGTGAGCATGGAGATTTGGATAGTTGTCCAAAGTGTGGGGAATAACGATATAGAGATGACTTGTAGGGTGAGCGGATACCGGTAAAGGTCTTGAGACACTTTCCCATCGTTGCAAGAATACAACACATGTTCCGATGCAAATCCATAGCGGAGTTGATGACATGGCATGCATCTCATCAGTCCATCATTGAGGATTCCCACAGATTGTGTAGCTTGGAAGCACATAGATAATAAGTGGCCGGACTTTGCGAGGGAGCCACACAACTTACATCTCGGGCTAGCCATGGACGGCGTGAATCCTTTCGGGTTACGCTCGACATCTTGGTCGACATGGCCCATAGTCGTGGTGAATTACAATATCCCACCATGGCTAACAATAAAAAAGGGACACCTCATGCTTGCACTACTTGTGCCAGGAAAGTACAAGGCAAAAAATATGGACGTGTACATGGCACCTTTGATAGAGGAGTTACAGATATTATGGAGAGGAGTGCAGGTCTTTGATATTTCCAGAGCTCCTAGACATACCAATGATATTTTGGTCAGGGGTATCTTGATGTGGACCATGCATGACTACCAAGGATATGGAGAGTGTGCATGTACGTGGTTGTGTCTTTACATGTACAATGAGGGATTATGCTTTTTTGACTCTCTTTCGCATGCATGTCTTGTACTAACACATTCATGCACGCATGCAGGACTTGTTACAAGTGGGTACCATGCTTGTCCTGTTTGTGGACCGGCTCTGAAATCGCTTGCACGCTACTCCAAACATATGAGCAAAAATGTTTATGAAGGTCATGCTCGATACCTTCTGCACGACCATCTCGCACGTGGAGGTCAACTTGATCCACCACCATCATATTTGAAGGCAAGTGACTGGATTCAAGCTTGGAGGGCGAATGGAGAGGAACCTCCTCCTGGTATGAAGAGGCTATCGATTTTTCACGAGCTTCCTTATCAGGGTCAGTTACAAATCAATCATCTCTTGGATCCCATGCATATCTTCAAGAATGTGGGGGCTACTATTTGGGCACACTTGGTTGGTTCCAAAGGACCCGAGAGGAGTGCAAGAAGACTTGCGTGCTATGAATAGGATGTCTCGTTTGTGGCCCCAAGTGCATGCTTCGGGAAAAGTTGTCCTCCTGAAAGCAATGTGGATCCTCTCTACGAGGGAGGAGGCAGCAATCAAGGCAGACATTACCTCTTTTCAAACACCGACAGGGTACATGCATTGCTTGAAAGGAGCATTTTCAAAGGACAATAAGCTTAGTGGGCTCAAGTCCCATGATTGGCACAAGGTCTTACAGGTATTCTAAGTAGAATTAGTGTACCGATAATCGTGATGCGTTAGCGTAATTATTATTATGTTATATTGTTGACATGACTTCATTGTTGCTTTGATAGTTCATCCTCCCAATTACAATAAAAGGAAGATGTTAGAAATGCTATATTCAAGATATGTGGTATTGTGAGGTATGCTTACTATCAAATCGCATTGAATGTATTTTCTTTAATTTAAGCTGATTAATCTGTAGACTGATTATGAAAATATCTTACATGGACATGTGAAATAGGTGGATATCTCAAAAAGAGATCTCCATATCGAGCATCGAGAAGGCTAGGGTGGAATCCATTGAAGCCGTATGCTTGCTTGAGAAGCACTTTCCCTCAAGCATTATGACAACTCAAGTCCACTTGCTTGTGCACATAGTTGATGAGGTGGCTATAGCAGGTACTGTTCATAGTCGATGGATGTTTTTTCTCGAGCGGTTTATGAAAACTTTAAAGGGATTTGTAAGACAAAGAGCAAGACCGGAAGCAAGCATGGCAGAGGGATGGCTTGTGCAAGAGTCATTAGTATATATCACAGAGTTTCTTGCATCCACGGATCCCGATATGCCACAATCTTGGCATAATAAGGATGATGATCGCATCGTTGGCGAGGTTCCCCAAGGAAAAGGAATTGAAAGAAAGATGAGTGAAGAGCAAATGGAGAAATTCAATAAGTTTTGTATCCTCAATAGCCCTGAGATGCAGAAGTGGATTGAGAGATATGAAGTGGCAAAAGCAGAAAGAATAAATGCAAGGATGAAATTTAGGGTAATGTACAGGTGATCACAACCATATCCATGGGATCTAGCTCTTCTCCCTACTCACATGTCACTCGATTGGCTACAACTGGCTCTACGTAAAGCCGAACATGATGGAGAGACAATAAACGAGCACGAGCGAGAGTTATCATCTGGATGTATGGTGCATGTAAGTTTCTTACCTCTTGACGTAATTAAGTAATTATTTGTGGCAATATATGCTATAAAATAGATGCATCTTCATTGTTTTAATGATGCTCTTTTACAGTACAAAAAGTATAGTGCATTATGGTCATATGGACGACATTTTTGCGTGGAACGCATCGATTCAAAGAGATTCACGTATGATTGTGGAGTCATGGCTAATATCACACAAGATAGCCGAGCAAGTGCTTTGGATACCAATCTTCTCTCCTCACAGTTGGATTATTGTGAAACCATACGCGACATCTATGAAGTTGATTTCAGACAATTTAGTATTTTCATTCTTGATGTAAAATGGTTTAGAACTATTCACAACGGTCCCCATGCGACAGTGAGAAAAGATAGTAGCGGTCTCTTTGCAATAGACTCCACCAAACATTGGACCGATGAAAGTGATACTTTTGTTCTTCCCGAGCACTGTCAGGTGCATACTAATGATTTAATTAATCAAAGCTTTCGTTTTTAAAGTCCATTGATACATGTACTTGAGCATAATTTCATATATATAATTGACGACATTTGGCACCCATCTTTAATATAGGTGGTTTTTCATCCGGATCGTTTTTGATCCAAGATGGTGGTACGTGATTCAAGTTTCATCACAAAGTAAGCAAATTTTTGAAGATCGAGATGTGGATATGGAGATGCCACTACCAATGCCGGATCCAATTGATGAATCTAGCAAAGAAGATGTAGATCACCATATGAGCCAAGAGGAAGATGCGCATAATGACATCACATAGGAGGAAGATGGAGATCACGATATTGAGGAAGAAGACAACGATCATCAAGAATCACCACACTTTATTGAAGAAGATGATCAAATACTTTTAGGTGAATGTACGATGCTAGAGTACGATGATGATATAGGAGATCAACTCGGTATAGAGTTGGAGATAGACTTGTTTGGCGCCTTAGACTTGGCTCAAGATGAAACAGTTGATGTAAATGATCTTAATGATTTTTCTCATCTCAAACTTGGACATGAATATATGAGCTTCAAAGGCTTGATGTACATGCTCTCATTTTTTTATTCTCTATGAGGTCAAACATGTATGAAAATTAAAAAAAATTTGTCATTGGAAAAAACTAACTTTTAAGGTCTATATAAAAAAAAAACCTCTCTGGGAAACGTCGCTATAAAATAGTATATCAGTGTCGCTATATAGCGACACTTAAAAGTCGCTATATAGTGACCTTTATAATAGTCGCTATATAGTGACTTTTAGCAAGAGTTGCTATATAGCGATGCTTTACAAAACCAGCTTTTCATACCAATGATTAATGCTAAGAGGGCGCTAAACGTCGGTACATAAACATCGCAATAGGATCTGTGTGTAGTAGTGAACCTTTTGTAGTAACAAAACACCATTCTCATCATGAAGCAAAGCACTACTCTCCATTTCCATAAGAAAGCTTTCGAACAAGGATAAATGCTTTTCCTTCAAAATCTGTGAAAGCAATTGTAGTAGACTATAGAAGTCAGGAAGTATCTACCGTCCGATGCCCCATAAATAATGCCAAAAAAGAAAGGGAAAGTTTTTGAAGGTGGAGGAAGTTCAATGGTGCCAAAGCAAAAGAACAAGAACGACCGCAGCTCACAAAAGTAAGTGGTCGAGGTAGTATTGAACGTGAAACATGCACCTCAAATGCTATGTGGAGCTACCCAAGAAATAATGATGGTTGAAGTTAAACATGGAGGCAGGTGTGAACAGAGCTATGAAACTTGGAGGCAAGTGCTAGAGTGGTGATTCAGTATGATGACAATTCTTAAATTGCATGGCACTCATGAAAGGTGTTGGTATAGTTATAAATGCCATGAAAGGTGGTGGAGTAGTGATATAGTAACATGATCTTGAAAAGTGTGTGCCACCAATGAAAGGATGGGATATACTTTTAAATGCATGTATTCTTCTAAATTTTAAGGGGGTGATTGAAAAACATATTATAATGCATGTTTTGCAAAAGATAGATGACAATGTGAAAGATTGATCACATCCATCTACATAACTACTAAGGAATATTTAGCTAATGATGTAGAAATGTTATTTTTTAAATCTATCAACTTTGCATTTAAATAAAATTGACTCAAAACTTAGTGTATGGCTTGCATTGTTTTTGTTTAAATATTATATTTTGATATCATAAATGTTTTATTTCAAATTATGAAAAAAAATATGAAATTCATTTGCATTGATAATTAATCCAAGACAATTGTAAAATTTGGTATAAATCATTTTTCAGAGTGAGAAAGATAACGTTCCAATCATGCATGTGACTGAGCACTGGATTTGAAACCATCAACCTTGAGAAACGCCCATTTTTGTACATATGATGGAGTGGACATGCATTTACTCGACCTCTACCATTCAATATCTTCACACCAAAGCTACGACAAGTGGTCTTTTATTGCAGCAAACGGTCTCTAAGCGCAGCTCTGCACTCTCATCAAACTCTAGCCATCCATTTTATGAGCGAAATTAGCCGTGTCCAAGATGTTTACACTGTCCAAAAAATAGCATTGTGTGTAAGAGCCTCTCTGGCCTACCATTGATGGTCCTCTCGCAGGCTCATAACTTTTTCTACTTCTTACTTTTGGCCCGTGCTTCAGATCTTGTCCTCAAATCTTGTAAGCTCACTTCCACTTTGCTTCATGAAAGAGTAATAAGTAGAGTGGAGGGCATGATGATTCATAGAGAGACTACTATGAAAATCTCATAACTGAGAGGGGAGGTGGGAAGCGCTTACAAGGAGAGCTGCTACAAAAGCGAGGGGAGGGACGAAGAGCTTACAAAGAGCTTGAACACAGGGCTTTCTGCATCGTCTCCTTCCTTGTCATCATGTGAGTCATCTCAGCATTGTTTTTCTGTGTTGAAGATTGGCTAGATAGGAATCAGGGTAATTTTCCAGTCAAACTCCTTTGAGGAGTCCCTAAGGTCACTAAGGTCCAAGGAGTTTGACATACATCTCCCCCTATTCCACCGGTGGAATAGGGGGAGATGCATGTGAAACTCCTTGGACAAAGACCTTTGCGGGACGCGTTGGAGGATAAGGTCCAAGGAGTTTGACATACATCTCCCCCTATTCCGCCGGAGGAATAGGGGGAGATGCATGTGAAACTCCTTGGACAAAGACCTTTGCGGGACGTGTTGGAGGAGAGGAGGGTGATGTTGACAAAGGCCATGCTCATGCTCTCCCACGATCGTGACGGAATTGGCAAAGGTTGAAGCAACCCTTGCGTTCGGTGATGATCTGCCTTGTCCTGCAAACAGATATTTCAGGTCCTAACAAATGGCCACCAGAAGCTTTGGGTGACCAATTGCAGGGTTTTCTCCTGATTGAGATGTCCTGCCCATTCTGTGTCATGAGGCTCCTGTAGCACCTTCCTCCTTAGATGACCTATGGCTACTACATATACCCGCCTATGTTTGTAGAAGACTCCATCTCGGGTCTCTATGTGATCCCATCGTTGAGTGCCTTGGAAAATTTCCTTTGCCAGAATGTCTTTTGTATAGCCGCGCTTGATTTCTTTGAGTAGGGTCGCTCCTTGCAGAATCTACATGACTACTAGGTAAGGTCTGCGCGACAGAGCATCTGCTACACAATTCTTTATTCTTGGCTTGTAGCGAATATCAAAGTCATAATTATAATAAAGTCTTGCCAGTGGGCCTGCTTAAGCGATAGTTTGAGCTTCGTTGGTTACGTTATCTCAAAAATAACAAAACGTACACAAAAAGATTGGGATAGCGGTTTACAAGGTGGAGTGCTCTTGCTCCAATTCAGGAAGTGAAGCCATTCGTTCCTGCGGAAAGGATGTGGGCAGGTGTGATGAAGCTCAAGGCTACTTGTGCTGTGGATGTTGCCAAAAGCTCTGATGAAGAAGCTAAGTCGACGAGAGCGATCCTATCGCCTGCGTGAATTTCATTTGACTTCATTCCGTGTTTCACTCATCACGAGCTTCTCCTATTGCGTCGATGGCAGAATCGGCATCACATAGATCCGGTTATCTAATGAGCAAGAATTAGCTCAACGTGCACTTTTGTAAAAGACGTAAAGGATCAAGTCTAGTATGGAAAGCACATACATTGAATGCCTTCACTGTGTTCTGGGATATCTCTACTCGTGAAATGTATCAGAATAACAGCGCATCTCCTTAGACAACAGTCTGAAATAACATAGACCTCTATCCCCTCATTAATCGATTCATGTAGAGGTGTGATATCTCTCTCCCTTCTCTCTAGCAACAAACAGCACTATTTTGGAGCTACAGGTATGGACGAAGGTCGCTTCGTTCCTCCTACTCTTGTATGGGGTATACAATGTTGCTAATGGGAGGCACGGGTCTCCATATGTATTGTCCTGGATCCTATATCAACAAAAGAGTCCAGGCTATTGCATTACCTGTGAGACAGCCATTCCGCAAGCTCTGTGTCGACTATGTTGCCTCAGTTTGTTTGTTGTGGGAACTCAAGTCCCTCGAGCCGTTCACCAGCTCCTTACGTTGAAGTTCTTCCACTTCCACACTTCCTTGGGTATAGTGTCTCTTATGTTCTACTATCTTGGATGCTCTCTTCTCTTGGAATTCCTGGCAGTAGTTGGCCTTCTCGAGAATTCGTGGCAGTACTTGGCCTTCATTACTCCTGGTCGCATTACAGTTGCCTCCCATTTTGACCAAATCTCTGGTCCCAATATCCTCCTTTTCTCTAATATTTGGCACACTTAATCCTCTTCCGTATTCTAATATTCACATGGGTCAATTAGTTGGTACTTTCGAATAACCGGTTGGAGCCATTGGATAGCCAAACCCTCGTGTTTATCCTTTGTATAGATCTATCCAATGTTAGATAACCGTGCGTGTTTCTTTGTGGATCGTCGGAGCTATCTAATGCTATCGTCGCCGGAGCTGTGCTTGAACTTCGATAGAGGGTTATGTTTTGTTATTTTTGAGATAATGTAACCACATAAAACTCCATCGTCTCCCACTCCACCCACTTCACATCCCCTTCCTCCTCCTCCTCCTCTTCAAACATGAGCTTCTCGCTTCTCTTAAAACACCACTCCTCCAAAATCTTCCTCTCATGCACCTCCCTTTTGTCTTCTAATGTCTGCATTTTCACATACACATTCACTTCCACCGACGGCAGTACACTCTCATCCCAACCACATGCCATCCTCCACTCGATCGGCAACCTCTCGCCTAGCATCCACATATCTTCCTTGTATGTCGCCATTTGCATTCGGAACGATAGTGTATACTTCCCTGGGCGTAGGATCTCACTGAACGTGCCTGTTAGCTCGTACGGCAAGCTATCAGCTGGCACATATGCCACCTCCACTAACCTACCTCAAACATACAGTGGACCACGGCTGTCATTTCCTTATCGTGCATCAGGTAGCGCCAATAGTGACCTTCATTGCCACAATGGTAGAATCTTTAGAACGAGGGGAGCCATATGGTGTGCTTTGTTGCTGGAATTACTCGGCGATAAGGGCTTCAGAGGCACCAAAAAAAGGGGAGAAAAACTACTATGATTGATCAAGCATCATAGGAACAAGCTTTTCCCAAGTGATAGTGCTGAGGCGACTAAAGGTAACAAGGGAGGAGTAGAAAGTAGAGAACCGAGAATCCGTGACCACATGGCTGAGAAGAGTAATTGCCATGTCTTCGGAAGTTATTGCTTTCCCTACATGAAGAATGTCTTGCTGTAAGTTTTGCATCTTGTTTACATGCTCGCAAATAGACATGGATGTAGCAGAATCAAGACGATGGAGAAGAACTTCCATCCGTTTGTGTGATCGGGTGAGCTGCACGAGATTGGACGTAGAGAAGCAGCTCTTCGTTGCCATCCATTTAGGTCCAAATCCATGCCGTTGGACATGGGCATGGTGTTGAAAATAGCGGAGACTTCGTTCTTTTCCATCGACAGTTTAAACAACTGCAAAGTATCACAATCATACGCAAACCATGAGATCACTACTCTGCCTTCACCAGCCTCCTGTTCGTCTACTCAAGGTATGTCTTGGTCATGCTTTGGGTGAATTACCTCTATGTTTGGCTCCAGGAAGTATACTCCCCCTTCGTGGCCATCTACGTAAGCGACGAATTCTAGCTTTGGATCTTTTCCTAAGATATGTAAAAACTCTAGATCTCATACCTGAGCACAAGGAAAAGCCATAAACCCGACAAAAAACCTGAGATGATAGCTACAGGGCAACGCTTGCTTATAGAACTTGCATCTCTACCTCGAACACATAGTTAGGCCGTGATGCACCTCGTCATGTCAGGAGCATGTCAGCCAATGCACCAAGCTCGTCAAGCTCTTTGTCCGAAGAGTTTGACATGCATCTCCCCCTATTCCACCGGCGGAATAGGGGGAGATGCATGTCAAATTAAACTCCTTGGACCTTAGTGACCTTAGTGACTCCTCAAAGGCGGAATAGGGGGAGATGCATGTCAAACTCCTAGTGATGGCCTGGAGCTGCTAGCAAGTCGGCACACTTCAAGCTTCTTCAACTATAAGAATCGGAGCTACAATTTGTTGTCGCAATCTTTTGTTTACACGTCTTCAGTCATGTTCTAGCAGCTTTTGCAATCATCTTTATGCCTTGTAATGCTGTGAAAGCCCATAGGGATGAGCAGCTGTCTTAGTTCTTTTGAGTCTTTCCACATATGAATACAATTGGACTCTTATATCTGCATCTCTATGGGGTTTTCTGTATTGTATGCAGTATTACATGAGAGTGTTCAAGTTCGATTTGTGATCAGGTTGCAAAAGCACAAACAATATGCTTGCATTTCTTTTAAGTGGTATCAGAGCCCCTTCAATCTCTTGGGATTGTGAAGGTTTCAATAAGGGTCTATTGAGATGGAGAGCTGGTTCAAGTCCACCAAATCTGTTCTCGCGCTCCTTGGAGGCTAGAACAAAATGGAGTTGGTGTATTTTCCACTATCTCTGCATTTTCATCTCCTTGTTGTGAGAGTTATCAGGGATTAGGCTAGGCTAGATGTAGAGAGGGAGAGCTAGTTGGGGATGTGAGGCGACGTAGGAAACGTAGCTAGAGCTCACAAGAAAGCAAAGGCACTAAAGGGGGCACTAAAGAAAGCTGCTGCTATTGCTGTGACCAATTCAAGCTTCTATCTCCCCTATTCTGCTGGCGGAATATAGGGAGAAGACATTATAAGGAATGTTCATTTTCTCTCCTTAGCTTAGTGATTGCTTCTTCCCACATTGTGAGTCTCTCTCTCCCCCTATTCCGCCAGCAGAATAGGGGATTTGAATAGTGCCACTTGCCTCCTTCAAGGACATTGAAGGTCGGTTGGTGAAAGGATTCTGGCCGTGGAGAGTGAGGTACGGGCATTGGATAGTGCATCTGATAATGTCTAACCGGGCTTCAAGCTATTCCCTATTCCGCTAGCAGAAGAGGGGAGAGGCAACACCATTTTAGTGTTGTTGCTTTCTTACACAGCACTTTGTAATGAATGTGCCCTCTCTACTATGCAAACATTATGCATCCTTGATGCCCTCCCCACACTACCAGCGGAATAGGAGAAAGACTTCATTATGATATGGGAGAGACCTTGTATCTCTAACATCCAAGCATGTTGAAGATCACTTGGATGGTCATTCTTGGTGTATCAGCCACATGGATATGTGCAAGTATATTCTTTTGTAGACATCTACAACTAGATCTAGACTATTGTAACTTCCCATTGCTTCAAATGCTCCAACTTGAAAATCTTTAATTCATAATTCTCTAGTTGCTATGTGAATAGTTATTCCTAACTTTACTTCAATCACTATATACAAGTTGTTATTTTGGATTTTTGGGGGGAATGGGACAGAGGTCCTAGCTCCTTAGGATTTTCTCCTTTTGTAATTTCAATTTGGGTGGAATAGGGGGATTGTGCATTAGTTTTTTCTCACACTATGGTTGCTCTTTGATGTTCTTATGCTCCTGTGTCAATACATAGTCATGACTTTCTTGAATCTCTCTTTCCAGAGTGTTGGTTGGAATATTGAAAACTGAATTGTTTGTGGTATCAGCCCAAGCTCCAAGATCACCATGTATTTCTCTTTTGGTCAGTTGCATTCTTTGATTCATTGTTCATTCAATGGATTGCTTTTTCTCAAAGTACAATAAAAAATGAATGGTGCCTGAGATCTAATATCCAAGTTTCTTTTATGTATGCTAGAAGTCATGACTAGGTCAAGAAAGAGAAAATCTCCAATAGGTAGACAGGCTACTGGTAAGAAGAAAAAGACTTCCAAAAAGAAAGAGCAAGCACCAACAACACCATCCCCCACGTCTGCTGACACACAAGCCAAATCTCCAAATGCAGAGGAGGTTGAAGAGATGTCGGTGGAGAAAGAGTCTGCTAGCAAGAAGGATAGTGGAAAGGCTAAGGTTGATACGGAAGGTGATGAATTTGTCCCTGAATCAATGGATAGTAATGTTGGAAGTGATTTTCTTGAGTCCATAACTATCAATAGAGGAATGGTACCTCCCGGTATCCCTTTGTGAAAATTACTTATTAACCCTAAGGTGAGACAACTTAGGAATGACCTCTCCATTCTCAAGAGAGCATTTGAGATGGAGGGATATGTCCCTACAAAGGGGTCCTTTATTATTTCAGTTCGGATGTCTGATGGGACAACCAAAGAGGTGGACGATGAGATAAGAGCTTCATGGGATAAGCATTGGCATGCTGTGAATGATGAGTTTGAGCATGAGCTTCAATAGACTCCTGCATGGGAATTCTTGTCCTACAAGATGTTATATGTGTGGTAAGGAAACCATCGAACTGCCTCATGGATGGAGAGCATTGGGGAGGTCTTTGTTAATAACAAGGCAAGGCATATCAGGATTCATGCACATATTATAGCTCCAGAGCCTGACAATGAGTTGAGGCTGATTGCAGCTTTACAAAGGTTTAACTTGTGAGTATCATCTTTCTTTCTTCCACTAGTTGTTTCAAGAACATATTTCTATTTTCAACTTTAATGCTAAAATAGATTCCATTTGTCCAGATTGAATGAAGAGGCAATTGTCACAACAAATCGTAAAGATTACTTGTATCATACAAGTACACTTGTTAGTTGTGATGCATAAGTATTTCTAGAGGATTTCACGGAAGAAGAAAAGAAAAATATT
Source organism: Dipteris shenzhenensis (assembly GCF_047967505.1). Lineage (NCBI taxonomy): Eukaryota > Viridiplantae > Streptophyta > Polypodiopsida > Gleicheniales > Dipteridaceae > Dipteris > Dipteris shenzhenensis. Next base: position 11,442,659 of record NC_141623.1, read on the forward strand.
GAGGTTGTACGGCAAAAGAAGATTGGTCAAGGAAGAAGGGTTTGGTATCCCCTCACACAGGCTATTCTTGGTCGCATGGTTTATGCTGTGAGTTCTTATACTTTCTACCTCATGCTTTCTTTCCTTCTGCTTTTGCTTCATCACTTCCTCTATATAGTTTGAATTATAGCTTTGCTGCATACTTGCTTTTGTAGGGCAAGTGGAAATCTGATTTTGAAGCAGCTTGTAAGAAGCTCCCTCCTGGAATGGATAAAGATGAAAGAGTTGCTAAAATAGCTGGTATTAAAAGAACAGTCACTCAAACATACAAGAGAAAGGTGCATAGGGTGAGTGTGCATTTTCCTTTGTCTAGTATTACTATGCATTGCTTTCAAATGTCACGCTGAATTTCTTTTGTGTGGTTTTCACAGATTTTGTCAATAATAAATCCTGCACATGGAAAAGATTGGTTTCACAAATTATGGTCCTTGCCATATGAAGACACAACCACTAAAGTTACACTAGACAAGTTGTATCAAGTGGTCATTGCTTCTTGCAGCAAGGCTGGGTAGCTTTCATTATTATCTTTACTTGGGTCTGATTTGAATTCGAAGAATTGTTATGGAATTCCATCAAGTGACCATGCCTTCATTGGGTGGCTTGCAAAGGAAGTTTTTATGGACCAAGTTCTTGAAGAGTGTCATAGGTTGTTGTCACAGGTTCAGGCTTCCTTTCTTGGTGTTTCTCTTGGGAGTTGCCAGAGCATCCTACACTATGCAAATATTTTGAGGATATTGTGGCAAGACATCAGAGTGATTTGTATGAGCCTTTTGCATCCTTCATGTCTGTGGCTACCATGCCTGCAAAACAAGTTGACCTTGTGAATGAGTTGTTTATAGGTAAGCATTCATCTTTCATTGCCTCATTCTTGAATTTCTATTTCATAGTGTTCTTATGCTTTCAACTGCCTGGGTTTTGAATAGGTTTATTCTTCATTTGCTAGAAACAAAAAAGATACAGACCATTCCATCTATTTGCAAGGCATGGACAGTGCTCAATCCTCCTACATATTGCATGTACACACATAAAGTCTTTTGTGAGGACATGACTGCAAAAGGAACTATAAGGCTTTCAGAGTGGGAGAGAAAGCATTGTCCATGGTGGATAGAGATGAGTAGTGGAAAGTGTGTGGAGGAGGAGGCATTAATGCTAGAGAAGTATATTTCTCATGTTGGTTATTTACGTGCCTCTTATTCTTAACTAGTTTTTTGTGATTGACTTGCTCCATGGGTTTCTTGATAAGGCATTCGAAAGGTCAATGTAAATCTGATTCTGGATCCTCTGGAGACATGACGGAGGAGCAACATAAAAATCTGGAGGAGCAACAAAAGATGTTGGTGGAGAAACAAAAGGAAAATATAGGGAATCCTGACTTTTAGTCTAGTATTGTCATTTGATATGCATTATGTTTGTAGATACTCTAGAATTTGATGACTTTGGGATAGTGAGAAAGCCTTTCTCCATTGAATTTATTTGGGTTCCACCGTCTTTTTTACCACGTTGGAAACATCCCCTCATACCTAGGAGTTGGGTAAAGGTATGGGAGTTTGACTATATCAAATTGGGCAAAGAGATAGTGCAATCACAGCTTGCAGATGGATATCAAGAATTACACAATTTTTTTGCACTTCTACACCAACAAGGGAAGAAACAAAACTCTAAACAATGCACATGGAGTGTGGACTGTTGCATTGTGGATCTTCCCATAGGGTATGCTACAGGTGGTAAAGGAGAGGTTCCACCTTGGAATGTTATCATAGAAGATCATATCTCCTTTCCTTGGTCATTGCTGCAGCTGTGATGGATGACAATGGGTGGACATTGGTTTTTTGTTCTCCATCTACTCTGCCTACTGTGGAGCGCTATGCAGTAAGATTAAAAATGGAGGTGGCTTGCAGGTAAATTTATTTGTGTTGAACACTTCATGAAGTCTTGCGGGTTATAGGCTAGGGTCTGATTCTGGTACATATTGTCTTGTTTCAAGCAGATGGATAGTACAAAGCATGGAACCTCAAGGCATTTCAGACACACTTGGGATTGGTGTGAAGGTGAGTCTTCAGATGTATGTTTGCTTCTACTTCTGTATCATAAATCACATAGAAATTGACTCATGCTTTTTTGAATAGTCTTATGTTTTCCATGCTATGGCTATGAGGAGGATAGGACAAAGACCCACATTTAACATGCAATTAGCAAAGGGTGTGGCCTCCATGATGAGGATGAATTTAGATGGCAACTTGCTTCCACATTACTTGCCTTTAGTCCATCGTTCCAAAAGAGTTGGCAAGGGAGGTGCATGGCGTGGATCTCTTGAGAAGAGTCCTGCATTCATACTTATGTTCTTGGAGATGTTGTGTCCTCCAAATGGTTCCATTCTTGAGATGGAGGCAGGGACAGGACCAAGATTGAGGGCTGCACTCCACTCTGGTCGCCCTTGCTTGGCAATGGACAATGACCCAAAGATATGTACTGGACTACTTCTAGGAGTAGTGGATGCTATTTATGCAGGTGTGAAATCATCTACACAGCAGCATATGCTCATGGACGTCGATGCCGAGGAGGAAGAAATCAATGTTACTGCACCATTGGACTAGTGAGTAAAAAATGTTGTTCTTTATTTTGAATGAATACCTTTCATTTACACATGTAAGGGAGTTTAAGAGTTTCATTTTGAAGTGAATTGCCAACTTACGCAGAGAGTATGGACATGCACATGGAAAGGAATGACAAATCATATAACTATGAGTTGAGGGAGAAGAGGAGACGATGGACTTTATTTGTGGATGACTCCGCCGATGAGAATTAGTTTATGGTTATACTTTATGGTCTACTAGACATTGGTGCTATCTCACATACACGATATTTATTTTTGGCTATCATTTTGATTCAAAAAATTTGTGACATTATGCGTATGAGACAATAGTTTGGAAAACTTTTTTTGGGTGCACTCTAGTTTATTAATGCGCAAGTAAAATGCGCAAGTAAAATCTACATTAGAGGTACCTATTGTTTTGGCTTTTGGAAACAATCTTGAGCTTCTATTTTGTTGGTTGGCATTATTATTTAATGTAAGATTCTATGATATGCATTCCTTCTCCTTCATACGTTGTCACTCTTACTTGTTGTATTATGTGCATCTGGTAAACTTGTTGCATGTGGTTTGTAAAATATCACTTGGCGGCTTACATATAGATGAGCAAGCTGAAGTGCACACGTACATTTATTGGTTGGATTGGTTCATTGAAATTCAAAATTTAAATTACGCTTGTGGGTTACAATTTTTAGTGTGGAATCTTGGATACATGATCTGGATTTAATGTTTTTTCGATTAGGAATATATTGGGCAAAACTTCCAGATCTAGTAAAAGTTTTATGCAATATGCTCAAACCCTGTTCATGGATGGAATCACATACATGAGTGGCCAACTTAGAGAAACAATCTACTTTGGGTGTGAGGAGAATAGAGAAACAAAATAATGAATTTAAAAATATGAATGTTCCAAAAGATAATGTATCATTCTAGGGGGGTTGCAAATGACCTTGACCTATTTTAACATCTTCTTTAAATACTATACATGGAAAGTTTGTACTGTTAGAATTGAATAAATATAGTTGGTATTTAACCTATGCCACCGTAATAGTGTTCCAATATGATTCCTTGAATGAATATACATTAAAAAATGTTGCAAAAAGGCTCGCTCGGACTTCTCCGCTCGTGGTTTTCTGCTCGGATACCTGTAAAACCCTCTTGGATCAATGGTCCTAGTAAAACCTTCTCCCACACGTAGTGATAATGCACCTCAATGTGCTTTGTTCTAGCATGATAGACTGGGTTATTTGCCAAGTGTATACTGCTCATGTTGTCACAATAAATGACAACTGGCCCATCTCTAGACTTATGCATATCATAAAGTAGCTTATGCAACCAAGCTACCTCACATGCAGCCATTGCTGCACCCCTGTACTCAGCCTCTGTGCTTGACAAGGCAACTGTAGGCTGTTTCTTGCTGCTCCAAGTGTCTGCAGTACTCCCAAAAGAGAACACATATCCACTGGTAGATCGTCTATGAGAAATACTACTAGCCCAATCAGCATCAATGTATCCATGCAACTGTATCTGAACCCCAGCCTCATAAAATAGTCCATACTACAATGTGGACTTCACATACCTGAGTATGCGTCTAGCTGCATCCAAATGCAGTTTCCTTGAAGCCTGCATAAACTGACTTACCAATCCAATAGCATAGCTCAAATCTGGCCTGGTAATAGTCATATAAATCAAACTTCCTACTATGCGTCTGTACATAGTAGGGTCTTCCAGAAGCTCACCTGCATCTGCGCTCAACTTCACATTCTGCTCCAAAGGGCTTACAGTCTGTCATCCCATATTTGGACAGCATGTCCAATCCATACTGCCTCTGTAAGAGCTGTATCCCACTTGGTGATCTAATCACCTCAATGCCTAAGAAATAACGCAGCCCTCCCAAATCCTTCATCTAAAACTTTTGCTTCAATAGCATTTTCACATGAAGGATAATATCCTCATCAATATCACCTGTCATGATCAAATCATCAACATAGATGACAAGCAGTAGAATACCTTTCTCTATTTTTCTCACAAAGTGAGAAATCTGCCTTGGAAATCTAAAATCCAATAGTGACAAGATACTGTCCTATCTTGTCAGACCATGCTCTAGGTGCTTGCTCCAAGCCATACAAGGCTTTCTTCAACCTACAAACAAACTCAGGATGAAGAGCATGAACATAACCTGGTGGCTGCTCCATAAAGACCTCTTCTTGCAAATCACCATGCAAGAAGGCATTCTTTACATCCATCTGATGTAAAGACCATCCCTTTGATGCAGCCATAGCAATGACTGCTCTTACGGTTGCCATCCTTGCAACCGGACTGAATGTTTCTTCATAATCAATCCCATATGTTTGTGCATACCCCTTGACAACTAATCTTGCCTTGTACCTGTTCACAGAACCATTTGCATTGTGCTTCACCTTATAAAGCCACTTACAGCCAATTGCATTCTTATCTTTAGGCAAAGGCACCAATTCCCATGTAGCATTTGCTTCCAAGGAATCCATTTCTTCATCCATGGCTTTCTCCCATTTTTCTTTTCCCATGGCTTGCTCAAAAGAAGTGGGTTCTAGTTCCTGTATCACTTTGACCATATAGGCATAGTGAATGGCTGTAAATCCATCATATTTCAGCCTATCCACAGGATACCTAGCTCTGGTAGACCTGTGCAAAGTAGGCTCACTTCCAGGTGCTCTCAAAACATCCCTGGTCTTCCTTACTCCAGGTGTAACAATAGAAGGTATACCCATCTCATCATCAATGCTATGTTCTGAGCCACTGGATTCACCATCCACATAAGAGTGACCTGCATTCACATCAAACATGGGCTGATCTACCTTCTCTTTTCCTTTTCGTGATACCTACATACCACTATCTGCATTGCTTTGAGGAGATTCTCCTAATCTCAATCTGCCTGTCCATGGCGAAGTATGTGAACCACTCCTAGAGGACACTACAGGTCCACTAATATTTTGTGATTGCTGCTGTGAATTCTGTGCAGCATTACCATTTTGTGCATCTATATCATCAATCACATTTACTGGTTTATACTAGCTACTCATCTCATCAAAAACAACATCTCTGCTCACTGTAAACTTACGAGTAGAAGGGTTATAGCATCTATACCCTTTCTGCTACAGAGAATAACCAATAAAAATGCACTTTTCAGCTTTTGGAACCAACTTGGTGGACCTGAACTCATCTGGCACATGAACATAGGCAATGCAACCAAAAATTTTCAAATGAGAAATATCTAGTTTCCTACTAGTATACATCTCCTCTGGCGTCATGCCATGTATTGCTACAGTGGGAGTCCTGTTCATTATGTAAACTGCTGTAGCAACTGCTTCAGCCCAATAATAATCTGGTAGGTCTTTTTCATTTAGCATGGCCCGAGATACCTCTGCAAGTTGCATTGCCTTTCTGCAAAAGTATTGTGCCCATCGGATATGCTTTGGGGGGGTATGACTACATGAATATTACTGCTTTATGCCATGCTCCTGCAGGAACCTTGCAAACTCATTTGAGAGGTACTCTCCCCCTCCATCTGACCTTAGGCATTTTATTTGCAGGCCTATTTCTTTTTCAACCATAGCTTTAAAATAGAAAGTTTTTTCTTTTTGCAAGTCCATTTTGCTGTGGGGTATGACTGCATGAATATTGCTACTTTATGCCATGCTCCTGCTTTATTTTGTCACTTTTATTGATGACTATAGCAAAAAAGTTTGGGTGCATTTTATGAAAAAGAAAAGTGAAGTGTTTGGGAATTTCAAAGCTTTTAAAGCTATGGTTGAAAAAAAATAGGCCTGCAAATAAAATGCCTAAGGTCAAATGGAGGGGGAGAGTACCTCTCAAATGAGTTTGCAAGGTTCCTACAGGAGCATGGCATAAAGCAGCAATATTCATGCAGTCATACCCCACAGCAAAATGGACTTGACAAAATAATGACAGCCTCCAATAGATGCAGCTTTAGTAGTCCACACATCAGAGTGGATTAATTCCAATGGCTTCTTACTCTCTTGAACATGCCTAGGAAATGGTTTCCTTGCCTGTTTTCCAAATTGACAGGCTTCAAATACCTTATGCATTTTTGCAACCTTGAATTTAGGCAATCCTGCAACAATATTTTGGCCCTGCATTGATTTGAGTCGCTGTACGTTAACATGACCAATGCGTTTATGCCAGATATCAATATCTGCAACTACACCGGTCCCATGTGTAAACATTGCTGCACTCAATTCAGGCATGTCCACATCCAACGTAAACATCCTGCCCTTCTTCTTTCCTTTTGCTATCAAGCGACCGTTATTTTTCATATCCTCAACAAAGCATCCATGAGGATTAAATCTGACCTGCAAGCCCTGCTCAACCATTTGACCAACAGAAACCAGGTTCTTGGTGATGTTCAGGACATGAAATACATCAGACAGGTATTTCTTTTTCCCATCCTGCATAGACAAAGGAATTTTACCAATCTGCACAATAGGATGTGTAGTATCATCACCAGTCTCCAGAAATCCTAGTCTTTCCATTTTCCTTGCATCCTGCATCCATTCTGCATGACCTATCATGTGGTTTGATGCACCTGAGTCAACATACCACACATCATTGCTTTCTTCTACACTTGTCACGGAATTGGTCATGTGCTGCACCATAAACAAATGTTCATTTCTGTCATCACCCTATGTACTAGAGGATGCATAATTGCCTTACTGCAATTTTCCATTCATGATGTCATTCTGCTTTTTGTAGCAGTCTTTAGCCATATGACCCATTTTACCACAATAGTAGCATTCAACATTGCTCTTTACATATTGACCTCTCTGCCATCCACCACGACCTCTTTGGCTCCCCCTGCCTCTAGAGTTACCACGTCCTCCTCCAAAGGACTGGTTTTCTTGAGTTGACTGCATATTCTGATTTCTACCACGGCCTCCAGATCGGCCTCCTCTACCTCTGCCTCTACCTCTTCCGGCATTTGAGTAGAAGACAGTTTCTTTTGAAGTTCCTTCTGAAGAAGATGCACCACCATTTCTCTGCTCTTCAGAAATTAGAAGAGCAAACAACTCCTCAAAATCAGGAAATTTTTCATGGATGGCAATGGATGTCCGGAACTGTGCATAATCCTTTCCTAGACCATTCAAGGTCACAGAAACCAAATCATCATCTTCCACTGGCGACCCAATGGAATCAAGTGCATCTGCAATTTTCTTCACCTTCATGTGGTAGTCATTGATGCTCATATTTTCTCTCTACACATTGTGTAACTCCTGCTTGAGCTGCATTTTCCTGGCTTGCGTATTTGTGCTATACATTTTTGCCAAAGTATCCCATGCCTCCTTTGGCATACTTGCATCCTGAATATGCACAATCATAGAATCTGAAATACTGATAGACAGCCAGTACATAATTTTTCTGGCTCTCTCATGCCATCCTTTAAATGCCTGCATTTCCTATTGATTGGGAACGTTAGGAAGAACTGGTTCTTCTTCATTTCCTGTAATGAACTCCCAATAGCCTTTTCCCATAAGGAAATTCGTCATTCTAAACTTCCATGCGTGGAAGTTGTTCTTGTCAAGCTTTTCAGTGACAATCTGTGAAAGAGAATCAGATGCCATTACAGAACACTGCAAAATATTCTGTCACTGCAAAAAAGCACAGCTTCTACCTCACACAGGCAAATCTGCAAAATTGACGAAAGTGGTATTTGACCACAAAGTCACTTCCTAGTGACGATTTTGCATCAATAGGAAATAAGGATGATTCTGTAACTCCCAATATCTCTGCGCACAGGCATACGATGCAATTTTTGCGGCAACTTTTCACCGACCTGCAGAGCAGTGGTCGCACAGCAAAAACAGGGCCTTTTCTTTGTGCTTGCGAAGAACTTCCGTCCTCAAAACGGGCCCCGAAATGGCCTCGAATCAGCAAAATAAAGTCATCAAGGGCTTTGCCCTTGCCCGCATCATATACTGCCCTCTCGCCACACCGGGAAGGGCGTCTCAATCTGAGACAGTGCACTCTTGCACTTTTGGCTGTGCTACTTGCAGAGATTTTCTCCCAAAGTCGAAAAAAGGAAAGCAACACTGGTCCTCTTACCAGGACACTGCGAATTTGGTTTGCTTTCTTGAGCTCCTTACCATGAACTTGGCTCTGATACCATGTGAAGATAGTGGGAGAGAAGGAAGGAGTCTCACTTGCGGCTTTCTCACATACACAATGGGGGAATACACACAAAGGTGGAGGCTGAAAATAGTTTTCCTCTTCTTAGTTGTAAAAGCTAAAAGAACTCTAGTACAAAGAAATAGAAGAACCCTATATGTGGGTCTCAAATCAAACTCAGCTAACTAAGGTGGCATACTAACTGAGCCACGAACTAGAGTAGATAAGGATAGCTATCATCCAGCTATTATTCATGGGTAGTGTACCAACCGCATCTGCAGCTTACAAGTCGGTGACATAAATGCACAACGGTCACCCTAGAATATCACGAGTGGAGCTCGATATCTCAACACCAGAGCATGGTCTGACAAGATCCTAGGATAGTATCTTGTCACTATTGGTTTTCAGATTTCCAAGGTAGATTTCTCACTTTATGTGAGAAAAACAGAGAAAGGTATTATGCTGCTTGTCATTTATGTTGATGATTTGATCATCACAAGTGATAGTGATGAAGATATCCTTCATGTGAAAATGCTATTGAAGCAAAAGTTTGAGATGAAGGATTTGGGAGAGCACATTACTTCTTGGGCATTGAGGTGATTAGATCCACAAGTGGGATATGGTTCTTGCAGAGGCAGTATGGATTGGACATGCTGTCCAAATATGGGATGATAGGCTGTAAGCCTATTTCAATTCCTTTAGAGCAGAATGTGAAGCTAAGCACAGATGCAGGTGAGCTTCTGGAAGACCCTACTCTCGGGGGGGTCACTATGTATAAACCCTCTATATCACGTGCGTTCAAGGCATATTTCTAAAATCCCTTATCTGTAAATTTTTCATTAATAAAATGTACCCTTTTTCTATACAAATCTGTAAATTTTTTTGAAAATTGTTTTAAATACTCCCTTATGTAAATTAACTTTTGTTAAATTTAGATATTACAAACATCCTTCTGTTGAACTCACGTGATAGGGTTACATATAATCAGTGACCCCCCCGAGACCCTACTATGTACAGATGTATAGTAGGAAGTTTGATTTATATGACTATTACTTGAGCTATGATGTTGGGTTGGTAAGTCAGTTTATGCAGGCTCCAAGGAAACTGCATTTGGATGTGGCTAGACGCATACTGAGGTATGTGAAGTCCACATTGCAGTATGGACTATTCTATGAGACTGGGGTTCAGATACAGTTGCTTGGATACACTGATGTTGATTGGGCTGGTAGTATTTCTAATAGACGATCTACCAATGGATATATGTTCTCTTTTGGAAGTGCTGCAGTCACTTGGAGCAGCAAGAAATAGCCTACAGTTGCTTGTCAAGCATAGAGGCTGAGTACAAGGGTGCAGCAATGGCTGCATGTGAGATAGCTTGGTTGCATAAGCTACTTTATGATATGCATCAGATGGGCCGATTGTCATTTATTGTGACAACATGAGCAGTATATACTTGGCAAATAACCCAGTCTATCATGCTAGAACAAAGCACATTGAGGTGCATTATCACTATGTGCGAGACAAGGTTGTAGTAGGTTTTATTAATCTAGTTTATGTTAGCACAGAGGATCAGGTAGCTGACATATTCATGAAGGCATTCAGCATAGAGAAGTTGCATAAGTTCAGAGACTTGCTTAGTGTGTAGGAATTGGAGATCGAGGGGGAGTGTTAAGATATCGAGCTCCACTCGTGATATGCCAAGGTGACCGTTGTGCATTTATGTCACCGACTTGTTAGCTGCAGATGCGGTTGGTACACCGCCCATGAATAATAGATGGATGATAGCTATCTTTATGTACTCTAGTTAGTGGCTCAATTAGTATGCCCTCTTAGTTAGCTAGAATTTACTTATAGGCAAAGTGGCATTCCCATCCCATAAGTACTTGATCGGATAACACACCTAGCACAGTGTTTTTTTACAGATGTGCATGACACTAAGGCAAAAATGGTAATTAATGCTCGATCGACCATGCAAAGCATATCCGATGGGCACAATACTTTTCCTATGCCTTAAGCTAGATGGTATTGACATGTTTTCAAAGAGGCACACCCATCTGATAAGTACTTGGTCAGATAACATACCTAAGGGCGTGTTTTTTTGCGGATGTGCATATCACTACAGGAAAAACGTTGTATGATGTGTGATCGACCATGCAAAGCATATCCGATGGTCACAATACTTTTCATGCACCTCAACCTAGTTGAAACAGACTTGCGTGAAAAGTGGAGCCCCCATCCAATAAGTACTTGTTTGAATAACACACCTAGGACCGTGTTTTTTTATGGTTGTGCATGACACTAAGGCAAAAACGGTGTTTTATGCTTGATCGACAATGCAAAGCATATCGGATGGGCACAATACTTTGCACACACCTTCAACTATGTGGAATTAACTTACATGCAAAGTTGCGTGCCCATCCCATAAGTACTTGATCAGATAACATACCTAGCAGCTTGTTTTTTTTACGGATGTGCATGACACTAGAGCAAAAATAGTATTTAATGCTCGATCGACCATGCAAAGGATATCTGATGGGCACAATACTTTTCCTATGTCTCAACCTAGGTGTTATATACATGTTATCAAAGAGGCACACCCATCCGATAAGTAATTGGTCAAATAACACACCTAAGGGCGTGCTTTTTTACGGATGTGCATCACTAGCGGAAAAACGGTGTATAATGCATGATCGACCATGCAATGCATATCCGATGGTCACAATACTTTGCACGCATCTCAATCTAGTTGAAATGGACTTGCATGAAAAGTGGAGCCCCCATCTGAGAAGTACTTGTTTGAATAACACACCTAGGACCGTGTTTTTTTATGGTTGTGCATGACACTAAGGCAAAAACGGTGTTTTATGCTTGATCGACAATGCAAAGCATATACGATGGGCACAATACTTTGCACACACCTTAAACTAGGTGAAATTGACTTACATGCAAAGTGGCATTCCCATCCCATAAGTACTTGATCAGATAACATACCTAGCAGCGTGTTTTTTTACAGATGTGCATGACACTAAGGCAAAAATGGTATATAATGCTCGATCGACCATGCAAAGCATATCCGATGGGTAAAATAATTTTCCTGCACCTCAACCTAGGTGGTATTAACATGTTGTCAAACAGGCACACCCATCCGATAAGTACTTGGTCAGATAATACACCTAAGGGCGTGTTTTTTTGCGGATGTGCATATCACTAGGGGAAAAATGGTGTATAATGCGTGATCGACCATGCAAAGCATATCAAATGGTCACAATACTTTGCACGCACCTCAATCTAGTCAAAAGAGACTTGCGTGCAAAGTGGAGCCCCCATCCGATAAGTACTTGTTTGAATAACACACCTAGGACCGTGTTCTTTTATGGTTGTGCATTACACTAGAGCAAAAATGGTGTTTTATGCTTGATCGACAATGCAAAGCATATCCGATGCGCATAACACTTTGCACAAACCTTAAACTAGGTGGAATTAACTTACATGCAAAGTGGCATTCCCATCCCATAAGTACTTGATCGGATAACATACCTAGCAGCGTGTTTTTTTACGGATGTGCATGACACTAAGGCAAAAATGGTAATTAATGCTTGATCGACCATGCAAAGCATATCTGATGGGCACAATACTTTTCCTACATGTTAACCTAGGCAGTATTGACATGTTTTCAAAGAGGCACACCCATCCGATAAGTACTTGGTCAGATAACATACCTAAGGGCAGGTTTTTTTGCGGATGTGCATATCACTACAGGAAAAACGTTGTATAATTCCTGATCGACCATGCAAAGCATATCCGATGGTCACAATACTTTGCACGCACCTCAACCTAGTTGAAATAGACTTGCGTGCAAAGTGGATCCCCCATCCGATAAGTAATTGCTTGAATAACACACCTAGGACCGTGTTTTTTGGTGGTTGTGCATGACAGTAAGGCAAAAACTGTGTTTTATGCTTGATCAACAATGCAAAGCATATTCGATGGGCACAATACTTTGCACACACCTTCAACTAGGTTGAATTAACTTACATGCAAAGTGGCACGCCCATCCCATAAGTACTTGATCAGATAACATGCCTAGCAACGTGTTTTTTTACGAATGTGCATGACACTAGAGCAAAAATAGTATTTAATTCTTGATCGACCATGCAAAGGATATCCGATGGGCACAATACTTTTCCTACACCTCAACCTAGGTGTTATTGAAATGTTCTCAAAGAGGCACACCCATCCGATAAGTACTTGGTCAAATAACATACCTAAGGGCGTGTTTTTTTGCAGATGTGCATATCACTACGGGAAAAACGGTGGATAATGCATGATCGACCATGCAAAGCATATCCGATGGTCACAATAATTTTCATGCACCTCAACCTAGTTGAAACAGACTTGTGTGCAAAGTGGAGCCCCCATCTGAGAAGTAGTTGTTTGAATAACACACCTAGCACCGTGTTTTTTTATGGTTGTGCATGACACTAAGCCAAAAATGGCGTTTTATGCTTGATCGACAATGCAAAGCATATCCGATGGGAACAATACCTTGCACACACCTTCAACTATGTGGAATTGACTTACATGCAAAGTGGCGTGCCCATCCCATAAGCACTTGATCAGATAACATACCTAGCAGTGTGTTTTTTTACGAATGTGCATGACACTAGAGCAAAAATGGTATTTAATGCTCGATCGACAATGCAAAGTATATCCGATGGGCACAATACTTTTCCTATGCCTCAACCTAGGTGGTATTGACATGTTCTCAAAGAGGCACACCCATGCGATAAGTACTTGGTCAGATAACACAACTAAGGGCGTGCTTTTTTACGGATGTGCATATCACTAGGGGAAAAACGGTGTATAATGCGTGATCGACCATGTAAAGCATATCCGATGGTCACAATACTTTGCAAAAATCTCAACCTAGTTGAATCAGACTTGCATGCAAAGTGGAGCCCCCATCTGAGAAGTACTTTTTGAATAACACACCTAGGACCGTGTTTTTTTATGGTTGTGCATGATACTAAGGCAAAAAGGGTGTTTTATGCTTGATCGACAATGCAAAGCATATCCGATGGGTACAATACTTTGCACACACCTTAAACTAGGTGGAATTGACTGACATTCAAAGTGGCATGCCCATCCCATAAGTACTTGATCGGATAACCTACCTAGCAGTGTGTTTTTTTACGGATGTGCTTGACACTAAGGCAAAATTGGTATTTAATGCTTGATCGACCATGCAAAGTATATCCGATGGGCACAATACTTTTACTATGCCTCAACCTAGGTGGTATTGACTTGTTTTCAAAGAGGCACACCCATCCGATAAGGACTTGGTCAGATAACACACCTAAGGGTGTGTTTTTTTATGGATGCGCATATCATTAGGGGGAAAAAAGTGTATAATGCGTGATCGACCATGCAAAGCTTATCTGATGGTCACATTAATTTGCACGCACCTCAACCTAGTTGAAAGGGATTTGCGTGCAAAGTGGAGCTCCCATCTGAGAAGTACTTGTTTGAATAACACACCTAGGACCATGTTTTTTTATGGTTGTGCATGACATTAAGGGAAAAACGGTGTTTTATGCTTGATCGACAATGCAAAGCATATTAGATGGGCACAATAATTTGTACAAACCTTAAAATAGGTGGAATTGACTTACATGCAAAGTGGCACACCCATCCCATAAGTAGTTGTTCAAATAACACATCTAGGACCTTGTGTTTTACAGTTGTGCATGACACTAAGGCAAAAACGGTGTATAATGTGTGATTGCCTATGCAAAGCATATCTAATGGAAAAAAATAGTTTGCATATGCCTCAACCTATGTGGTTTTGAGTTTCATGCAAAGTGATGCTCCCATACCATAAGTACTTGTTCGGATAACACACCTAGGAGCGTGTTTTTTGACAGTAGTGCATATCACAAGGATGAAAATGTTGTATAATGCGTGATTGACAATGGAAATCATATCTGATGGGCATAATACTTTGTGCACACCTCAAGCTAGGTAGTATCGATTTGTGTGCAAAGAGGTGCCCCAATCCAATAAGCACTTGTTCGAATAACTCTTCTAGGACCGTGTTTTTTTACTGTTGTGCATGACACTAAGGCAGAAACGGTATTTAATTCTCCCTCGACCATGAAAAGCATATCCAATGGGCACAATACTTTGCATGAGCCTCAAAAGTGGTGGTATTGAGCTACATGCAAAGTAGTACACCATCCGATAAGCACTTGGTTGGATAACACACCTAACAGCGTATTTTTTTATGGTTGTGCATGACATTGAGGCACAAACGGTGTTTAATGCATGATATACCATGCAAAGCATATCACTAGGTGCTTGATCAGATAACACACCTAGGAGCATGTTTTTAAACGAATGTGCTTGACACTAAGGCAAAAACGGTATTTAAAGCTCAATTGACCATGCAATGCATATCTGATGGGCAAATCACTTTACCTACAGCTCAACCTAGGTGGTATTAACTTGTTTGCAAAGATGCACACCCATATGATAAATACTTGGTTGTATAACACACCTAAGGGTGTGTTTTTTTACGAATGTGCATATCACTAGGGGAAAAACGGTGTATAATGTGTGATCAACCATGCAACGCATATCCGATGGTCACAATACTTTGCACACACCTCAACCTAGTTGAACTTGAATTGCGTGCAAAGTGGAGCCCCCATCTGATAAGTACTTGTTTGAATAACACACCTAGGACCTTGTTTTTTATGGTTGTGTATGACATTGAGGCACAAACGGTGTTTAATGCATGATATACCATGCAAAGCATATCCGATGGGCACAATACTTTGCACGCACCTCAACGTAGGTGTTATTGAGTTGCATGCAAAGTGGCATGTCCATCTGATGAGTACTTGATCGGATAACTTCTCCCACCAATAAATTAAGTACTAATTAAAAATTATAATTCTTTGTAGGTATATGGATTGATTCCTTGCATCTACATGATAGCAATCAAGTTGTAACATATATTATGAAGGCAATTGCAATGTACATGCAGAAAAAGGTCACCTACCACCGACTTTGAGAATACAAGTTGATAATTGTTGGCGAGAAAATAAGAATGTACTCATGTTTGCATTCTGCTCCATGCTAGTTGCTCATCGAATCTTCAATGAGGCCGAATGTGGACTTTTGTATGTTAGTCATACACATGAGGATATCGATCAGGTTTTTAGCACAGTCTCAAGAGAGCTTAAATGCAAGGATGTGGAGACAATAGATGACTTGGTAAGAAGATGTGGCAGGCAAGTTGGTGGTCATAAGGAAAGTACAATATGTGAGAGGCTCGAAAGAATGTATGATTGGAAGTGCTTCATTCTACCTTTCATACAAACGGGTGGTGATGCATTGACAGGTCATACCAATCCACACTACCTTCGTTTTTTTTTTAAAGATGAAAAACCTGTAATGCAATGGCAACGGTATTCTCATGATACAAAATGGGAACCTGAAGAACCTTACAGTCTCTTAACTTCAATTCCCAGCAAGGAAAGGTATCCAACATGGGCTCCTATACAAGAATTCAATGAGAGGTCTAACTATGAAATAGAAGGATTAAAAGCATTTATTACATACAAAGAGGAAATGCTCTGGAGATATCGTGATTCGAAGCCTACTTGGAGAGAATACACTACCACTGTAATTAACAAGACACGAAAATTAATAAAGGACCTTGAGAGAATGCGAGGCTCAAAGGATGTGAAGGAAGAATGTAATATATTTTGGCCAAATGTTCATAACGATTTGCACCCAGCTCCAGTCTTTGAAAATGAATTTGTATCATTACTCCCACATCCATATTGTGGACCGAAGAAGAGAGAGTTTATGCCACAAGTAGATATAGAGGTCGATTGTTTTGTTGTGGTTTAGCCATCGGATGATGAATATGAGAATGTGAAGTTTTGGGTTGCAAAAGTAGTTGATGTGCAAAGAGATGATCAAGGGAGAGCTACAACATTTACATCGGTATGGTATGAGCCAAAGGGCAGGAAGGAGAATATGGATAACAACACATTGTATACTTATTGTATAATGAAGGAGTGGGTCCCAAATGATGAAGCGGTCTCACAACTTTCAACGGAGACAATCATAGTGTCTTTGCATTCAAGGGCAAAGAAATCAAAGAAGCGCATGGGATATGAGGTAGAAGGAAAAATAAAAATACCACAACAAAGTATTTTGCATATACACGATTTTTTAAGGATGCTCGCCATGGAGGAAGTAGAAGGAGACAATGTAAATGAAGAATGTCCATGATTAAAGCTTTGTATTGAAGTCCATTGAAGGATTTTATTTGCCAGGTACTAGGCAAGAAGCCAATTGACAATTATAATCATATATTATTAGACTAGTAGGTGCAACTGTACTGAGTCATCACCTCCTATGTCAAATGAGAGTCAAAATATGCACTGGATGTCACCCAAGGGTCAAGGCTTGGCAAGACAATAGGGAGTTAATGCAGATGGCACCTAGCAAGGGACTGTCACATTGAGCAATATGATAATGGGGAGTCAATGCACCCAAGGGGCAAGGCTTGGCAAGACAAGTGGGAGTTAATGCAGATGGCACCTGGCAAGGGACTGTCACATTGAGCAATAAGAAAATGGGGAGTCAAATTATGCAAATGGCATGA
This sequence comes from Dipteris shenzhenensis, assembly GCF_047967505.1. NCBI lineage: Eukaryota > Viridiplantae > Streptophyta > Polypodiopsida > Gleicheniales > Dipteridaceae > Dipteris > Dipteris shenzhenensis. Next base: position 11,460,133 of record NC_141623.1, read on the forward strand.
ATTGAGGCTCTTTAAGAGCAACAATTTAAATTGTAAACATATGTTCAATCTATATCAATTTATACAAAGACTCCAGCTGAGAGCAACGTCTCTCAATGTAAACATATAATGATAGCTATAATTACTATTATAATTCTTTGGTTTAATACAAAACTTGGGTCTTATGGCATCATGTCTTTTTTCTATTTATTTAAAGTTTTAAAAATTTTGTGCATATTGCGAGTGACAATGTTATTTACATGAAATATTTAAGTCTCCTTTCATGGATTTATAAATTTATCACGTCAAGGAAAATTATTAAAAATAATTAAATTAACAAATAACTTAGGTATAGCTAGAATTTCTAAAATAGGATTATTTTAAATTCTTGCATGTTGGTGCAAAAGTATAGATTGAAAAAACAAGATTTTTATGTGAATATGATAGTGCCACAAAGTGAACTTTTGATTTGGGAAGAATATTTTCAGAAAGTAAAATTTTGATTTGGGAAGGATATTTTCACAAAGTAAACTTTTCATTTGGGAAGGATTTTTGGGCTTCGTCCAAAAACAACAGAAAAAGTCCAAAATTGATGAAATAGGTGTTCCCAGTCTATCATGCTAGAATAAAGCACATTGAGGTGCATTATCGCTATGTGTGGGAGAAGGTTCTAGTAGGTTTTATTGATCTAGTTTATGTCAGCACAGAGGATCAGGTAGCTGACATATTCACAAAGGCATTGGGTGCAGAGAAGCTGCATAAGTTCAGAGACCTACTTGGTGTGCAAGAATTGGGATTGAGCTTGAGGGGGAGTGTTGAGATATGAGCTCCACTCGTGATATGCCAGGGTGACCGTTGTGCATTTATGTCACCGACTTGTTAGATGCGGTTGGTATACCGCCCATGAATAATAGCTGGATGATAGCTATCGTTATGTACTCTAGTTAGTGGCTCAGTTAGTATGCCACCTTAGCTAGTTGAGTTTGGTTTGAGACCCACATATAGGGTTCACCTCTTCCTTTGTACTTACAGAGCTCTTTTGGCTTTCACAACTAAGAAGAGGAAAACTATTTTCAGCCTCCACCTTTGTGTGTATTCCCCCATTTTGTATGTGAGAAAGCCGTAAGTGAGACTCCTTCCTTCTCTCCCACTCTCTTCACAATTGAGCACTCATTTGCTGTATGATTGGCCATGCAGTGTGGACACCATACATTTTCTTGCCGTGGATATGTCTGAGTTGGCGGCTGAGACAAGTGAAGTTTTTGTTCCATGGCCTGCATCATGTCTTCTTTCAGCTTCATGGTCATGGCCTCTAGGTGATCTTCATTTGATGTTTCGGCAGTGGACTTTTACTTGCCCTTTTTTGAGTGCTTATCTCACGCACTAGATTTGCAATCATCACTGCTAGTGTCTAAGTCGATCATGCCATCCTCAATGTCAATGGCTGCCGCATGAGCAGCACTGAACATTTCATAGCTACTTATCTTTTTCATATCCTTTCAGATTTTCTTTCTTAGTCTTGCAATGAAACATGCTGTGAGGTACTTTGCATCTGGGCTTGGGTCACATTTGGTGATTAATCTTTTCATCTTAGCCAGGTACGTGCATACATCGTCTTGCCGTCCTTGTTCGATCTTTCTTAGTTGGAGAGCGAGATCATCTTGTAGCCTCTCCATTTGAAAGCATCATTTAAATTCTGTTTGAAGTAGGTTCCATGTGGCTCGCTCTTCCACTAGAAGGTCCAGGTACCATTCAGATGCTTCATCAGTGTTGGCTCTTTCCTACCGCTTTCGCAGGAAGAGCTGGGTATTCTATGTTGCAGGGTTCCGAGGCTTTTTGTCACCTACAGATATATTGGAATTGTCGTTGTAGTATATATGTAGCTTAGGACCTCGAGTCATGTTCCGGTGAGAGACGTAGGCTTAAGTGTGGTGAGTAAACATAATGCAAGCATGTGTAAAAGGCACGTAAACCATTGTTGTTGGGGTAATGAAGGCTTTCGCCTTCATTGGGGGTTGTAGGGTTTAGGAGGAGTTTAAGGGTTCAGAAGGAGGTTCCAGGGTTTAGAAAGAGTTCAGGGTTAGAAAGAGTTCCAGGGTTCAGAAGGAGATTCCAAGGTTTAGAAGGAGTTTAGGCTTAGGAGGAGGATCCAAGGTTCAGAGTAAAGTACATGGTGGAGAACTCGTCTCCCTCGTAGATCATTGAGTTTAAGGGTTTAGGAAAGCATAGGAGTGGGAGAGGAAGAAGGTGTAAGAGCATGGGTGAAGTAAGAGAGAGAGGAGGAAGGAGGAGGAGGGAAGAGGAGGAGGGAGAGGGAGGAGAGAGGAGGAGGAGGAGGAGGGAGGAGGAGGAGGAGGAGGAGGAGGGAGGAGGAGGGAGGAGGAGGAGGAGGGAGAAGGAGGGAGGAGGAGGAGGAGGAGGAGGAGGGAGAAGGGAGGAGGAGAGGGAGAGGATGGGTTGCAGGGTTGGAGGAGAGGGGAGAAGGGTTGCAAGGTTAGGACATGCTTTTGGACGTGCAGTGCAAGGAAGCATGGACACTTGAGACAAATGCTTGGAATACCAATGTAGACTCAACACAATGCCCCAAGAGTGTGGGCTTCATTCCATTATGGGGTATTTATACAAGTTGGAGAGCTTCTCTCTCTGCATGTAACACAAAGTCGTATCACAAAGTTGTAACACAAAGTTGTATCACAAAGTTGTAACACAAAGTTGTGTCACAAAGTCGTAACACATTCTCTCTCTTCATGTAGAAGATGTAACACAAAGTTGTTACACAAAGTTGTTACACAAAGTCGTAACATAAACTTGTAACACAAACTTGCAACACAAAGTTGTTACACAAAGTCGTAACATAAAGTTGTGTCTAGAAGTTGTAACACAAGGTTGTAACACCTTCGCTTTCTTCCTAAGTTCATGTTGGCACAGAGTTGTAACACCTTCGCTTTCTTCATAAGTTCATGTTGGCACAGAGTCAACATACCCCCGGATCCATTTTATTACCCGTCCTCGGGTTATGGCATATTGCGATCACGTAACTGGGTTGCCATGTTTTTAGTCCAGTGGCTGTGGAACTTGTGTCGTGCCAGTCGGTCCTGCTATAATGCTTTTGCACCACACAATTTGTAGTCAATAGTCAAGAAACTTATCTCCTCTTAAGGAGGGGTAGATGACTATGATTGCCAGAGGGGATCTCGTTGCTGAGGTTGCGGATGCTGCCATCGAATCTTCTTGGGAAGAGGTTTAGCGGGGGTCTCGTTGTGGAGGATTGGTATAAAGGATGTTGGTCAAGAAGCTTGTCTCCACTTAAGGAGGGGTAGATGACTATGAATGTCAGAGGGGATCTCGTTGCTGAGGTTGCGGACGCTGCCATCGAATCTTCTTGGGAAGAGATTTGGCGGGGGTCTCGTTGTTGAGGCTGTCATTTCTTGCTATCTTGCATACATGTTGGATGCGATTGCACCCGTAGCATTGAGCTTGTAGATAATTAGTATGCAAGTTTGATATTTTTGCATATAGGAGACGGCTGTGATGTTTGGCGGGGGTCTCGTTGCGGAGGCTGCAGACTCTGTTGCCAATTCATCTTGAGTTTTGGCATAGCTTTGTGTACTGCGTGTGAATTCATTGCATGCTTTGAGAGTATGGAATGAAAGTGTGTGATACTATTTTTTATGCAATCTATTATGTGCCTATGCAAAATCATGTGAGTGCATGTGATGTGTCTAACTATATGCTTATTTGTGGGATTTGATAGGGAAACTAAGACTCAAACATCCCTAATGTGCAAAAAACGTGCGTATGCAGTGAGTGTGCGTGTAACAATCTAGTGCAAACTATATGTGCAAAAACGTGCATATGCGAGTGAGTGCTTGTGATACAATCTAATCCTAACTAAGGAAGACTTGGTTTCCCAAATCTTCGTTTTTGTCGGGGATGGCTCGCGTGTTGACGTAGTAGCGCTTCAGTCGGCTCCCATTTATTGTTGTGTTGAATTGGACTCCATCTAGTGTTTTAAGTAGCACAGCTCCAATGGGATTCATCTTTCGTACTCGGTAGGTTCCTTGACCTAGATATTTCAGTTTTCCCTTGTGTACTTTGGCATTGTATAACAGGACTAAGTCGCCCTCCTTGATGTCTTTAACTTTCAGATTCCTGTCAAACTATGCCTTTCTTCGATGTTTTTCTGTTGTCATGGCATGATAAGCGACTAGTCTTGTCTCTGTATGCTTTTCCAACTGACAGAGCCTTTCTTTCAAGGACTCATGATCACCCATGCGTTCCTGTGCGATGCGCAGACTTGGTATTACAAATTCAAGTGGGACCACGGCTTCAAGGCCGTACACCAATTGAAAAGGTGTGTTCCCGGTACTGACCTTGAATGTGGTTCTATATGCCCATAAGGCTGCATTCAGTTTCTTTGCCCAATCAGAACGCTGTGGTTCTACTACCTTGGTGAGGATATTGCATATGATTTTGTTTGTGGATTCTGCTAGTCCATTCCCTTGGGGGTAGTAGGGTGTGCTTTTTCTATGAATGACCATGAAGCCAGACAAGAGTTCTTGGATTACCTCATTGACAAAATGTGTGCCTCTATCCGACACAATTTCAAGGGGGCATCCGAATCGGGTGATCACATGTTCGTACAAGAATCTTGCTGTGCTTTTGGCATCTGCCTTTCTGACTGCTTTAGCTTCAGCCCATTTTGTAAAGTAATCAGTGGCCACAATGATGTAGCGTGCCTGTGTTCCTTTTGCTGCTGGATGTATGGGACCCACATAATCAATCCCCCATTTTTCAAATGGCTGTTGTGCAACAATTGTTGTTAGGGGATTGAAGTCTTTGTGTTGTGGTTTAATAGTTCGTTGGCATACATCACAGCCTTTTACATATTCATAGGCATCTGCCCACAGTGTTGGCCACCAGTAGCCTGCGAGGAGAACTTTTCTTGCTGTGGCTTCCCCTTGGAAGTGTCCTCCTGCAATGCCTTCATGGACTTCACTCAGGATTGGCAGGATCTCATGAGGCATTACACATCTTCTTAATATCTGGTCCTTGCCCATCTTGTATAGTTGTCCTGCAATGAGTTGATATGGTGCAGCCTTTAGAATCAATTTTCTGGCATCTACTGCTTTCATGTCAGGGGGTGGTCTTCCTGCCATCAAGTACCCAATGATATCTCCACACCATTCTGGAACAGCATCTATTTGAAATAGTGTGGCATCTGGTAAGTCATCTTCTATTCCAGTGGCTTCTACTCCTGTCTTGACTCGAGACATGTGATCGGCAATGTAGTGTTGGGCACCTTTGCGGACCACAATTTTGAAGTTGAATTCTTGCAGCAAGAGGAGCCATCTGGTTATTCTTCCTGTGGTACACGGACGGTTCACAAGATAAAGCAATGCTTGATGGTCGGTGTAGAAGACAAAATCATTTGCAAGGAGATAGTGCCGAAATTTCTTTACACTGTACACCATTGCTAGGGCTTCTCTTTCTGTGGTTGTATAGTTGATCTCTGCATCATTGAGTTGTCGGCTGGCGAAGTAGACGGGATAGTCTTTCTTATGTTCACCAGGTTGACAAAGCACACTCCCAATTGCATACTTGGATCCATCAGTATGAACATGAAAATCAATATCCCAATTGGGAGATAGAAGGATGGGTGCTGTGATTAGGCGCCACTTTAAAAGCTCAAAGGCTTGGTCGCACTCTTCGGTCCATAAGAGCTCCACTAATAACTTGTAAAGTGGTCTAGCTATCATGGCATACCGCAATATAAATCTTCTATAATAGCCGGCATGTCCCATAAAGACCTGTACACCTTTGGAATTTGTAGGAGGAGGCAATTCCATGATGACTTTGATTTTGTCCATGTCAGTTGCAATCCCATGTTGAGAGACGATGTGTCCCAAAACAACTCCGTGGGTGACCATGAACTGGCATTTTGTTGGATTTAGGGAGATGCCATACTCCCTGCATTTGATTAGTACTTCTTCCAGACATTTGAAGTGGTCCTGTTTGGTTGAATGGATGCACAAATCATCCAAGAAGACCTGTAAAAACTTATTCAAAAATGACTTGAAAGCTGTGAACATGACTCGCTGGAATGTGGCTGGGGCATTACAAAGGCCGAATGGCATGACTCTATATGCAAAAATACCCCATTCTGTAGCAAATGCTGTTTTTGATTGGTCTTGAGGAGCAATTTGTACTTGGTTATAGCCACTGAAGCCATCCAAGAAGCTATATATTTCAGATCCTGCCACCTTTTCCAACACTGTTTCTGTTAAGGGTAGGGGGTAGTGATCCCTAATTGTGGCGGCATTCACATTTTTCAAGTTTACGCATATTCTGAGCTTCTTGTTGCATTTAGGCACAATGACAATGGGTGAAACCCAATCAGTGTGCTCTATCTCGTAGATGAATCCGGCATCTAGGAGTTTTTCCAGCTCGTCATAAACCATGGTGCCATATTTAGGATTTGTGCGGTAAGGTCCACATACCTTAGGGCGAGCACCTTCCCTTATAGGGATCATGTGAACTGCCACTTCTGGTGAAATTCCTTTCATCTCTTTGTATGACCATGCTAGGCAGTCACGGTATTCCATTAGGAGTTCTTTGAGTTTGCTTTCATCTTCTTGACGGAGCTGTTTCCCAATGAAAACCAACTTTTCTTCCTCCCCTTCAAGGGCGAGGCTTATTGTGCGTGTTTTTGCCGGTCCCTCATAGATTGGAGTTTCTCCAATGCTATCGGTTTCTTGAACTTCAGATTCTCTGATTGGTCTTGGCATTGCTATTGGTGCACTACCACTTGTATAATTCTTAAAGTATTCCGGCACTTCTCGAGGATCGGCCTCTGATGGGGTTGAACTAGCCTGAGATGTGTCATGAGTACTGGGTGGCATAGTTGCATTTAGTAATTTGTTAGGCTCTTCTTTCCTTTCTTTGTCGGAAGTCTCTTGATCGAGCTTCATCCGCACATGTGGCTTATATTTCCGAAACTTCTTACGTTGGGAACTGTGGGGTAACTTTTCCACTGGCAAGGTGTTTCCAAGTAAGGGTTCATGTGCTGCACATACTCCTTCCAGTCCTTCAGGGGACCATTCAAGAGGTGGTGGTTTTGACTTTGAGGGGACTGCCTTTGCAAGATACAATTCCACAATCCGTGTTTGGACTCGTTCGAATTCATTGAAGTGCTCGGCCTTGGCTCTTCTGCGATTTCCTCCGGCAGCTTTCTTGCGGGATCTTCTGCTGTTATGCAACTGTGGAGGTTCAACTTTTGGGAGCTCAACTGCCATTAGGGCATGCAGAATGGCTAGGTCATTATCAAAGATTTGATCTTCAATTGCAGCATTCGCAGCTTCTGTTTCAAGGTCCCAGGGAAAATCTGAGTCATCATTGGTATGGGTACCTTCTTCAGGTTCATTATCCCATTCGAGGTCAGCCATAAAGAAAGGCATCTCTAGATCGATTGGTTCTTCATGCGTCGGTGGAGGATCGACCTGTAGTGCGTTAACATCTATCTGTGAGAAGATGGGGTCTAATGAATGGCAGTTGTCGATGGTTGCCAATGTTTGTATCCAGTTATTGACATTGCTTTGTGAGTCACCTGCTATGGCATGCTGTTGCAAGGGATCTGATTTGCTCGAGATTGTCGTGGAAGATGTGTCATCCAATGCTCTAGGAACAATTGGTTTAATAACTCCTGTCCCCACATTCACCCTGACTGCAGTGTCTCGATTCTGGATTGTCAATCTATCCATTCCCCAGTCATGGAGGACTGATGCTTCCCGTAACCAAGGACGTCCCAGTAAGATTTGATAGGATTTTTTGGGGAGATCCAAGATTGTGAATTGAAGGGAAAAGCGGACTCCTGCGATTTTTGTGGACACGCCATTCACTATTCCCAAGGGTTTAGCCCGTGAATCATCGGCAAGACGTATGTTGAAATTAGCCTTTTGCATTGGTGGGAGACCCCATTCTTCGTAAAGCTCCTTTGATAGGACATTGACACCTGCTCCACCATTCACTATGGCTTGGATTTCATTATATGCCTTGTGGATCAAAGGCACAGTGATGTTGCGTATGTCATCTTTCTCACCCATCCGCACAGGGATATCATCAATGTCATTCATAGGTGGAGGGGGATTTGCGAGTTCAATCCATCCTTTGAAACTCTCCCAGAGATTGGGACAATTTCGTAAGAGGATTCCGATGGGAATGGACACAGGGCAACTCAGGATGCTAGAGAGTGCAGCTCCTTCAAGTTGACGTGGCGGTACATTCTGTTGTGGAGTTTGTTGTTGGAACAAGGGCTCGAGTACAGTATCAATACTTTGTGGGGCCAAGTCATGGAGTGGGTCTTGAGCTTGTTTCTGAGCCTCAAATTGAGCTTGTTCATTTTGGACCCATTGCTGAAGTGCCTAAAAACGAGCCTTTTCCACCTCTGCATTCGGGAATGGAGCTTCTTTTATTCGAGGCTCGGGAGTTGATGTGGATGAACTCGGCTGCTCATTGCTTGGCGGAGGTGGAGGCACTTGTGCTTTCTTTCTCAGAAGTCGCTTCGGTTGGATTGGAATGATAGGTTCCTTCGTGGCCGCTTTCTGTTGGCGTGTAATTACATTGATAGGTTGTGACCTTAGACTTGCCGGACCCAGACTTTGATGGTCCACCCCAATGATGCCGATGGGGACGTCAGGCTTAACCTCTGTTTGTTCTGGAACCTTATTTTTCATGGGACAATCCATACAGGCATGTCCTATGCCACAATCTCTGCAGAGTGGTTGGAAAGTGGCTGGGCTACCGCGATGAGGGCATTCTGCGATTCTATGATTTTCTCCACAACCGTAACACTTGATTGGTGCGCGAAATGTGTTGGGTCGCACTTGATTTGCATAGACTGGTATTAAACCCTCTGCACCTTCGACGTAGTACACTGGGTACTCTGCTTCATACTCAAATAGCGAGTCGACTTCCTCGGCTTGTAATTGATGTATTGGAACTGCCTGAGGAGCTGGATTTGCTGCTCTTGGATACGGTCGTGGATTCAGATTCCTGAGTAGTTGGGGAACTTGTGTCCGAACGGGTACAGGATTTAGTCTCGGAGCTGGGGGTGCTTGTGCAAGTGCCGGTTGCCTGTATACTGGCATGGGTGCCGCTTGGTATTGTGGTGGTCGAGGCGGATTGTTACGCATGTTGAAGATGCAACTGGTCTCATCATGGCCGCCGATGACACAGATATGGCACCACAACCGTGGCGGTGGATTTGCTTGTGCATTGATTCTTGCTCTTAGGACTGGGCATTCATTTGCTATATGATTCGCCAAGCAGTGTGGGCACCATACATTTTCTCGCCGTGGATATGTTTGAGTTGGCGGCTGAGACAAGTGAAGTTTTTGATCCATGGCCTGCATCATATCTTCTTTCAGCTTCAAGGTCATGGTCTCGAGGCGATCTTCATTGGATGTTTCGGCAGTGTCCTTTGATTTACCTTTTTTCGAGCGCTTATCTCGTGTATTTGATCTGGCATCATCACTGCTAGTGTCTGAATCTGTCATGCCATCTTCGATGTCAATGGCTGCCGCATGAGCAGCACTGAATGTTTCATAGCTACTTATCTTTTTCATATCCTTGCGGATTTTCTTTCTTAGACCTGCTATGAACCATGCCGTGAGGTACTTTGCATCTGGGCGTGGGTCACATTTGGCGATCAATCTCTTCATCTTTCCCAGGTATGTGCGTACATCTTCCCTCCGGCCTTGTTCGATCTTGCTGAGTTGGAGAGCGGGATCATCTTGTAGCCTCTCCGTTTGAAAGCGACGTTTGAATTCGGTTTGAAGTAGGTCCCATGTGGCACGTTCTTCCACAAGAAGGTCGAGGTACCATTCTGACGCCTCATCAGTTAAGGCCATTGGAAACCAAGCCACCTTAGTTTCATGGGATTGATCACCACCTGCTCGACATGCGGCATCAAAATGTTGGAGGAAGCGAGCAGGGTCTCCCCTACCATTATATTTGGGAAGTTCCAGTTTTCCCAAGGGGCGTCGGCCGTGATTGTTGTGATTTCGTCGATTGAAGAAGTTGTCAGCCTCGGCATCGAGCTCGATGTCCCCATCATGCTCAGGACGGCGTCCAGCCATGTTGGGGCGTGGAGGAGTTAAAGGAAGTTGTTGAACCTCAGGGGGGGATTCGGGGTAGAGGATTGGCGGGGGCGGTTGTTGCAGTGGAGTAAGTTGTAGATTGGGCGAGCGTTGGAGTCGAAGTCGTTGGCCGGAACGTAACTGCATGCAGATGGTGCGTGATTGGCTAAGGGGGTCGCTACCCCAAGGGCGGGCGTGGAGGTGGTGTCGTTAGGAGAGTTAGAGTGATGTGAGTATGTGTAGGGACCGTCGTGTTAAGAATGTGCCTAGGATTGTCCTACGTGTGTAGGGAAATGTGCCGGTGCAGACGGATCGTTAATCGGAGGTCGCGGCGTGAAAATACGAGTGAATTAATGCAAAATGAGGCCCACACGGGGGCGCGAACGAACGTGTGCTAGGGATGCCGAAATGGTGTGCAATGGGCTGGAAAATACCCCGTAACGTGGTGTTTCCGTGTGTGAAATCTGGGTTCAAACGGGGTTCAACTTGGTTCCCAAACGGATGAGTTTCGAGGGGTTAAAGGAGGGGTAAATTTGGCGTTTTGGGGGGTCCTAGGGGTGGTGTGAATGGACTTTAGGTCCAACTGAGGGGTTGAAACCAAGTGACTTTAGTTAAGGTAACTAACCTAGATTTGTCCAGTTTTTGTAACTAACTAATTTGACTAACTACAGTTAGTTTCTGACTAAAGGTTAGTTGGGCTAACCTAACTGTTAATAACTAACCGATGTTAAACTGACCTAACCTAATTACACTAACTAATGTAAGTTAACTAACTAACCTAGTTATCCTAACCTAACTAACCTAACCTAGCTGTAGTTAAGACTAACCTAACTAAGATTAAATGTAACCTAGGGTTAGTTTTAGGGTTTTTTTTTTTTTTTTTTTTTTTGCTGGTGCCTGTGGGGGGGGGGCGTTCCGACGGCGGCGCGGGGGGGGGTTTTCGCAGGGCGGGAGGTTCGCGCGGGGGGGGTTGCGCGCAGGGGGGAGGGGTGTGCGCGGGGGGTGAAGGGCGGGGGAAAACGGGGGTGAGGGGCGAGGGGGGACGGGGGGTGAGGGGCAGGGGGTGATGGTAGAGGGTGAGGGGAGAGAGGGGGCGGGGTTGGGCAGCGAGGGGGAGAGGGGCGGGGTGCGCAGCGAGGGGGAGAGGGGCAGGGTTGGGCGGCGGGGGGCGGGGTGCGCAGGGGAGCGGGGTGCGCAGGGGGGGCGGGGTGTGCAACGAAGGGGAGAGGGGCGGGGTTGGGCGGCGGGGAGTGGCGGGGTTTGGCGGCGGGGAGCGGGGCGGGCAGGCGGCCAGTGTCGCCGCGCCGCGGGGGCGGGTGAGGGTGCGCGGGGGCGCCGCCGCAGGGCGACGGGTGGGGAGCGGGGGCGCCGCCGCAGGGCGGCGGGTGGGGAGCGGGGGCACCGCCGCAGGGCGGCGGGTGGGGAGCGGGGGTGGCGGGCGGGTGAGGGGGCGCCGCCGCTGGCGGCTCAGCCGCTGGCGGGGCAGGTAGCCGGGGGGCGGCGCAGTGTGCGCCGCCGCGGCGGCGGGCGGGACGGGGGAGGGTTAGAGAGGGGGTTAGAGAGGGGTGGCGGGCGGCGGCGGCGGCGGCGCTGCGGAGGGCCGTCGCGGGAGGGGGTGGGGTGGGGTGGGGTGGGGTGGGGGGTTTGAGCAGGGTAAGGGGGGCGAGGGGGGGTAAGGAGGAGAGAGGGGGATGGGGGAACGAGAGGGGGAGGGGGGTGAGGGGGATGGGGGAACGAGAGGGGGAGGGGGGGTGAGGGGGGTAAGGGGGAACGAGAGGGGGAGGGGGGGTGAGGGGGGTAAGGGGGAACGAGAGGGGGAGGGGGGGTGAGGGGGATGGGGGAACGAGAGGGGGAGGGGGGGTGAGGGGGATGGGGGAACGAGAGGGGGAGGGGGGGTGAGGGGGGTAAGGGGGAACGAGAGGGGAGGGGGGTGAGGGGGATGGGGGAACGAGAGGGGGAGGGGGGGTGAGGGGGGTAAGGAGGAGAGAGGGGGATGGGGGAACGAGAGGGGGAGGGGGGGGTGAGGGGGATGGGGGGACGAGGGGGGTAAGGGGGAGAGAGAGAGAATGGGTGGGGGCGGGAATGAGGGGGAGAGAGGAGAGAGTGGGAGAGAGAGGGCGGAGGGGGAGGGGGGAAGGGGTGGTGGAGGGGGAGGGGGAGAGGGGGAGGGGGGAGGTGGTGGGAGAGGGGGAGGGGGAGGGGGGAGGTGGTGGTGGAGGGGGAGGGGTGGTGGGAGAGGGGGAGTGGGAGGGGGGAGGTGGTGGTGGAGGGGGAGGGGGAGAGGGGGAGGTGAGGGGGAGGTGGTAGTGGAGGGGGAGGGGGAGAGAGGGAGGTGGTAGTGGAGGGGGAGGGGGAGAGGGGGAGGTGAGGGGGAGGTGGTAGTGGAGGGGGATGGGGAGAGAGGGAGGTGGTAGTGGAGGGGGAGGGGGAGAGGGGAGGTGGTGGTGGAGGGGGAGGGGTGGTGGTGGAGGGGGAGGGGGAGAGGGGGAGGTGAGGGGGGAGTGGAGAGGGGGAGGGGGAGAGAGGGAGGTGGTAGTGGAGGGGGAGGGGGAGAGGGGGAGGTGAGGGGGAGGGGGAGAGGAGGGGGTGGGGTGGGGTGGGGTGGGGTGGGGGGTTTGAGCAGGGTAAGGGGGGCGAGGGGGGGTAAGGAGGAGAGGGGGGATGGGGGAACGAGAGGGGGAGGGGGGTGAGGGGGATGGGGGAACGAGAGGGGGAGGGGGGTGAGGGGGATGGGGGAACGAGAGGGGGAGGGGGGGTGAGGGGGGTAAGGGGGAACGAGAGGGGGAGGGGGGGTGAGGGGGGTAAGGGGGAACGAGAGGGGGAGGGGGGGTGAGGGGGATGGGGGAACGAGAGGGGGAGGGGTGGTGGTGGAGGGGGAGGGGGAGAGGGGGAGGTGAGGGGGAGGTGGTAGTGGAGGGGGAGGGGGAGAGAGGGAGGTGGTAGTGGAGGGGGAGGGGGAGAGGGGAGGTGAGGGGGAGGGGGAGAGGAGGGGGTGGGGTGGGGTGGGGTGGGGTGGGGGGTTTGAGCAGGGTAAGGGGGGCGAGGGGGGGTAAGGAGGTGAGAGGGGGGATGGGGGAACGAGAGGGGGAGGGGGTGAGGGGGATGGGTGGTGGTGGAGGGGGAGGGGGAGAGGGGGAGGTGAGGGGGAGGTGGTAGTGGAGGGGGAGGGGAAGAGAGGGAGGTGGTAGTGGAGGGGGAGGGGAGAGGGGGAGGTGAGGGGAGGGGGAGAGGAGGGGGTGGGGTGGGGGAGAGGGGAGGGGGGTGAGGGGGATGGGGGTGGGGTGGGCGAGAGGGGAGGGGGTGAGGGGGATGGGGGAACGAGAGGGGGAGGGGGGTGAGGTAGGGAGGGAACGAGAGGGGGAGGGGGGGTGAGGGGGGTAAGGGGGAACGAGAGGGGAGGGGGGGTGAGGGGTAAGGGGGAACGAGAGGGGGAGGGGGGGGTGAGGGGGATGGGGGAACGAGAGGGGAGGGGGGG
>NC_141623.1:11473822-11541322 GCF_047967505.1 Dipteris shenzhenensis
TGGAGGGAGGAGGAGGAGGAGGAGGAGGAGGGAGGAGGAGGGAGGAGGAGGAGGAGGAGGAGGAGGGAGAAGGAGGGAGGAGGAGGAGGAGGAGGAGGAGGGAGAAGGGAGGAGGAGAGGGAGAGGATGGGTTGCAGGGTTGGAGGAGAGGGGAGAAGGGTTGCAAGGTTAGGACATGCTTTTGGACGTGCAGTGCAAGGAAGCATGGACACTTGAGACAAATGCTTGGAATACCAATGTAGACTCAACACAATGCCCCAAGAGTGTGGGCTTCATTCCATTATGGGGTATTTATACAAGTTGGAGAGCTTCTCTCTCTGCATGTAACACAAAGTCGTATCACAAAGTTGTAACACAAAGTTGTATCACAAAGTTGTAACACAAAGTTGTGTCACAAAGTCGTAACACATTCTCTCTCTTCATGTAGAAGATGTAACACAAAGTTGTTACACAAAGTTGTTACACAAAGTTGTTACACAAAGTCGTAACATAAACTTGTAACACAAACTTGCAACACAAAGTTGTTACACAAAGTCGTAACATAAAGTTGTGTCTAGAAGTTGTAACACAAGGTTGTAACACCTTCGCTTTCTTCATAAGTTCATGTTGGCACAGAGTTGTAACACCTTCGCTTTCTTCATAAGTTCATGTTGGCACAGAGTCAACAATCAGTTAAGGCCATGGGAAACCAAGCCACCTTGGTTTCATGGGATTGATCTCCACCGGCTCGGCATGTGGCATCAAAATGCTAGAAGAATCGGGCTGGATCTCCCCTACCATTATATTTGGGAAGTTCCAGTTTTCCCCAGGGGCACCTACCTTGAGTGTTATTATTTCTTTGATTAAAAAAATTGTCAGCCTTCGCATCAAGGTCGATATCCCCATCATTGTCACGAGACGACGTCCAATCATGTTGTAGTGTGGAGGAGTCAAAGGGAGTGATTGAATTTCAAGGGGGGATTCAAGGTAGAGGATTGTTGGAGGTGGTGGTTGCAGTGGAGTTGTATGTGGATTTGGCAAGCACTGGAGTTGGAGGCGTTGGCCGGAATGTAGCTGCATGCAGATTGGGCGAGATTTGCAAAGGGTGTTTCTGCCACAAGTGCGGGTGTTGATGTAGTTTTGGTTGGGGGGTTAGAGTGGTGTTGGTTTGTGTAGGGACCGCCATGCTAATAATGTGCCTAAAATTGTCCTACATGTGTAGGGAACTGTGCTGGTGCAGACGGATTGTTAATCGGAGGTCACGGTGTGAAGATACGAGCGAATTTGTGCGAAACGAGGCCCACATGGGGGCACGAATGAGCGAGTGCTAGGGATGCCAAAATGGTGTGAAATGGGCTGGAAAAATACCCCATAGCATGGTGTTCCGTATGTGAAGTCTTGGTTCAAACGGGGTCCAGTTCGGGTGCGATACAATGTGTCGAAGTAGGGGTAAAATTGGCCTTTTGGGGGGGGGCTTGGTCTTAAGCTTTGGTGTGAATGGGCTTTAAGTCTAACTGAGGGGTAGTAACTGACCCAGTTGAGTTGACCTAATTGGCCCAATTAGTCTAACTAACCTAACTATCCAGTTAAAGGCCTAACAATTAGTCTAACCTAACCTAGTTAAGGTTAGACTAACTGTAGCTAACTAACCACAGTTAGTTGAGCTAACCTAGTACAATCAACTAACCTAATGGTCCAGTTAGTGTAACTAACTAATAGTTAAACTAACCTAACTAAAGTTAAAGCTAACCTAAAGTTAATCTAACTAACCTATGTTATAGCTAACCTAACCTAACCTAACCTAGCTTAAACTAACCTAAGGTTTGATGGAGAGTTAGGTTAGGTTTTTTTTTAAATAAATTTAAGATTAAGTAATTAGGAAAAAATATTAGGGGGGGGATTTTTCATGCGACGGCGGTGGCAGGGGGGGTTTCGAGCAGCGGCGGGGGGGTTTCAAACAGAGGGGAGGGGAGGGGAGGGGAGGGAGGTGGAGGGTGGAGGGGAGGGGAGGGTGGAGGGCACAGGGAGGGTGGGGGGGAGGTGCGAGGAGGGTGGAGGGGAAGGGGGTAGTGGGGGAGAGCAGGCAGTGACGGGGGTGATTGGCGATGACGGGGGCACTTAGTGGGGTGGTGGGAGTGGGCGGGTGCCACTACCCTAGGCTGGCATTGCGAACGAGCGCCACCTGGTCGACAGGCGCCATTGCGGGTGTTGGCCCTTAGCAGCAAGGGCCTTAAGCCCTTGCTTAGTATAGTATATATTTTTAGTGTGTTTTAGGTGCGTGGAGCGGCCAATTGCCAATGAGGGGGGTGGAGAGAGAGAGAGAGAGAGAGAGAGAGAGAGAGAGAGAGAGAGAGAGAAGGGAGGGAAAGAGAGAGAGAGAGAGAGAGAGAGAGAGAGAGAGAGAGAGAGAGAGAGAGAGAGATAAAGAGAGAAAAGGGAGGGAAAGAAAGAGAGAGAGAGAGAGACAGAGAGAAAGAAAGAGAGAGAGATAAAGAGAGAGAGAGAGAGAGAGAGAGAGAGAGAGAGAGAGAGAGAGAGAGAGAGAGGAAGTGAGACGGGGGGGAAGGGGGGTGGTGAAGGGCGGGGGTGGAGATGGAGGAGGAGAGGGGAAAGGGTGGTCGTGAGGGGGATTGGTGGTGGAGATGGAGGGGGGTGGAGGGGAAGATGGAGGAGGGGGTGGTGGTGGTGGAGGGGGGTGGAGGAGATGGAAGGGGGGTGGAAGGGGGAGTGGGGGTGGAGGAGATGGAAGGGGGGAGAAGGGGTGGTGGAGATGGAGGGGAGGGTGGAGGGGGAGATGGAGAGGGAGGGGGGGGAAAGGGGGTGGTGGTGGAGGTGGAGGGGGGTGGAGGGGAAGGGGGGAAAGGGGGTGGGGTGGAGGGGGAAATGGAGGGGGGGTGGTGGAGGGGGGTGGAGGAGATGGAAGGGGGGTGGAGGGGGGAGTGGGGGTGGAGGAGATGGAAGAGGGGAGAAGGGGTGGTGGAGATGGAGGGGAAGGTGGAGGGGGAGATGGAGAGGGAGGGGGGGGAAAGGGGGTGGTGGTGGAGGAGGAGGGGGGTGGAGGGGAAGGGGGGAAAGGGGTGATGGGATATCTCAATGTGTATTCCCCCAGGCACACCTTGGGTTCTATGTGTGTGTGTGCTAGAGGCACAGTTAGGTGCCCATAAGCACTGTTAGGTGGTGGTAGATGCCACATAGGCTGATTGAGAGATTCTAGGATCTAATTGAGGAGATGATTGTGGAGCTTGGTGGCTCATGTAGAGGTGCCTACATATGGACCTCACCCTTCTTCATTCTATAAGCATTCTCTTGTTTCATGTTTAGCTTCATGCTTTCCTTTCACTTCTTCAACATGGTATCAGAGCACTATGATCCTCCTTGAGCCCATTTATGCCATGTCATCTTCTTCTTCTTCTTCCCCACCTTCCTCTCCATTTTGTCCCTTTCTGCCCAACCATTTGGAGGGCTGAATTCTCCTCCTACAGGCAACCTCTTCTAGAATCCTTCTGGCTGGAGAGACCCTTCATATAGGCAACCTTCCACGTCAGAGCAATTAGGGAATGGTGCCCTTAGACCTGCGCAATAGCCGCTTTCTTTCTGATGCCATTTCGTGCAATACGACTTGTTGGAGCAACCATTTCAAAATTCCTCTGAGCCACGCTTGCACAACAACATGAGCTAGCCCCTGTCCAAATTTGAAGTGAAATGGTCCACCAAGGAGGGAGAAAATGCAAAAAAACCAGTCAACAATCAAGCTCTTGGCTATGGCGACGTGACGCGGCATTTCGACTTTCACCGACTAGTGCTATTTCCTTATTCCATCGATCGTTGCTGAAAGGTTACGCTGTCGCCCACCACCAAAACCTTATTACACTGCCCGTTGCTACACTGACCAGTGCTATAGAGTTATCCCACCGACATGTGCGATCCCTCTGGGGTAGCCAAGGAATTAATAGAAAATTCCAAAACCTCAGTTTAGCTTGGGTGTCCCCAACCAGAGGCATCCCACATGCACTTGAAGTCTGAGAGGATTTTGCCAAAGGGTCCCATGCTAGAAGAAAGCGCTTCAAGCTATGCTCAACCCACCCTCTGTCCTAGCTAGGAGTCCAGAAGCTAATCCCCAGCCTCCACTCATTCATAGGTCCCTGTCTAGAAACTCCATCTACTTCAGATGAAACAGAGAGCCTTGAAGGAGTGATGCAAGACCGCTCGGGTCCAAGGGCCTCAGAAGCCCCCGTCACAAGTGTAGCCTCCCTCAACTCTACTGCACCTTCAGCTACATCCAGGCTTAGAGGTGCATTCTCTAACATGGTCGGCCGCTTAGGATGAACCGAGTTGATGGAAATTCCCTTTGCCAGCATGTCCGCAGGGAGGGAAGGCCAACATCAGATAGTTCCCAAGCCCCAGACGGGGACAAAAACTACCTTCGCCGAGATCCAGGTCCCTCTACCTATGCCAGAACCCCCCAGTGGGAGAACGTGGATGAGGAAGATCCATGGATGAGGGAATTTTGTAGACAAGACCCGAGTCAAGGGGATACTAGGAACTTCCAAGGTGGAATGCCTTATGACCCCCTAACAGCCCTGGCCCCACCCTATGGGGCATCTGTTGGAACATGGGGGAGAATAGATGCATTGTGGCAAGAGGAGTGAGAACACAAAAGATGTAGCTATGTCAAGGATACATCTAGTCACATAGTTTCTCATGCCATCTCATGGTGGTCAAGGATAAATCTATGGATAGGATCTCATGCTAGCAAAGGTGCCCAAGGTTCATGGTTTACAAAAATGGGATAGACCCCGCCTAAATGGTTATCTCCCTTGCATGTACAAGGATTAATCTTAGGCCTTCGTGTGGACCTAGTTTCTCATGTCTGCAAGCGGTACCATGGGAGCAAACACATATCACATGGCCTACATCATATAGTGATCAAAGGTGATTTACAAAAGGCAAAACACAAAACACATAACATTCTTTTTGGAGTACTATTCCAGGCAAATAACCTCAAAAATTGACCAAGTGATGATAAATAAAGTTCAAAAGACAAAGTGCTCAAAAGGCATAGTCTTTATCTTCTACCACAAAGTTTGATTCTTCATTTGTTGATAGAGTTCTCTCTTCAACTATATTTGCCTTGTTGTTGATGTAGCTCTTCTTCACATGATATGCTTCATTCTCTTTGGAGATGTAGTGGGAGTTATTCCTCTCCTCTTCTTGCGCTTGTCTCTTGGAGAGCAACTATAAAGAAAACCTTTTTAGGTGGCAATACTCCATAGTATGATTGGGTACTCCACAAAAGGCACATATCTTTTTCTTGGTGTTCACCTTGATGAAATATTCACCATTACAAGGCTTTACTCTCATTCTAGGCTTCTTTTGGAATTCTTTCCTCTGAGATACATAATCAATGTTAGAGGAACAATATGATGAAGGCATATTGGGAAGGTCTTACCACTAATGTGGCAGTGTCTAGTCCCTTACAAATAAGTCTCCTTCTCCACAAGTATAATTGGTTGGAGAGATAGCTAGATACCCCAAACTCTTAGCATAAAGGAAATATAGTGTCTATTACTTCAAAAAATAGCATTCAAGCATATTCAAATCATAAATGCATTATGAGCATTTACCAAACTGTCAAACTGCAAGACAGTGCTCCAAAGATAAGACTAAAAAATGGCTCAGATCACTTCCAATGGTTAAACATAAAAAAGACCAAAGATGACCGAGATAATAATGAAACTTTCTACACTTAACCATATTCAATGGTTTATATTAGAAGCAGATATCACTACTACTCCCAAATGGAACAATCTGAAGTTGGAGGGTTCAATTGAAGTTTGAAGATAAAATCTTTGAGAGGGCTTTCAAAGGAAAATGGAAGCTCTTATTGAGGGCTACTTCCAGTAGAGAGGAATGGTGAAATTTCGCGTTGTGTCACAGTGGAGAGAAGCACCTATTTTGACTGGTTTTTTGATGTTTTCTCCTTATGCCAACAAGCGTTGGTGCTCAAATTTTATTAGCAGCAAGCTCATAGTGTTGCCCAACTATGAGTAAGAGGGTTATGCAAAATTGTCTCCCAACAGGCAGAATTTTGAGCTAGATTGGTGAGCAAAGAATGAAGCGGCACAACTGCTCATAGTAAAATTCCGTCAATCCCAACGGTGAAAAGGTGCGCTGTAGCATGGGGAAGCTGGAGCCATAAGCATTTTGAAAGTTAATAGTTTGATCTAGAGAAATGATGCTGCAAGATTCGGGCAAAATTGGGAGAAATGGGAGAGATATGGAAGAAGGTTGAAGAAGATGATGAGGTGGCAGCCTAGGAGTCTAAAAGCTCAAGGAGGATCATGGCTCTGATACCAAATTTTGGAACGTGGGGGAGAAAAGATGCATTGTGGCAAGAGGAGTGAGAACACAAAAAATGTAGCAATGTGTGTTCTATTCATTGTGAGAGGGAAGTCCCTCTTTTATAGAATGGGAGAGAGGGTGGCCTAAATCAATGGCACCTCTCCTACATCAAAAGAGGTAACTCCTAAATCATAGGAACTCCACAATCATAGGCACCACCCCATGTGGGGCCTTTGCATTACATCATCATCTGTGTCATGGCCTATGGCACTAAGTGTGCCTCTTCTACACACACACACACAACCATATGACTGCTAGTGGATGCACACATGCACCTAGCAAGCCCTTGATCACAAATATCCCAACAACATTGCAGTTTCTACCCTACCACTCGCCACATGGAACCAACATTACCATGCTCCAGGACCCACCGCCTTTGGGAGTCCGTTCCTTCCCGTCTATACTGGTTGCAGCTATGAATCCAGGCATGGGTACTTCTATCCCAATGCCAACACTAGCAACTACATGGACACCACCACCTGGGCCCAAGCCTAAGGCCATCCCTGTGACACGTCAGGCCCACAGCAACACCACCTCCGCCAGCTGCTCATATGGTGTTGACTGATCAGGCAATGCGTATTTTGGTGAACTCCCTAGGAAGGGGGGAAATACTTCCTCTACCCGCCCCAATGTTCCTTGCTGCAAGGATGGCAAGTCCCTCTCTATCCCCATAGTCTACCAAAACCAGAAGGTGGAAACCATCCTGGATGGGGGAGTAGGAGTGAGTGTTTGTGGCAAGGAATTGTTGAGATATCGAGCTCCACTCGTGATATGCCAGGGTGACTGTTGTGCATTTATGTCACCGACTTGTTAGCTGGAGATGCGGTTGGTACACCGCCCACGAATAATAGCTGGATGATAGCTATCCTTATCTACACTAGTTCGTGGCTCAGTTAGTATGCCACCTTAGTTAGTTGAGTTTGGTTTGAGACCCACATATAGGGTTCTTCTATTTCTTTGTACTAGAGTTCTTTTGGCTTTCACAACTAAGAAGAGGAAAACTGTTTTCAGCCTCCACCTTTGTGTGTATTCCCCCATTGTGATTGTGAGAAAGCCTCAAGTGAGACTCCTTCCCTCTCTCCCACAATCTTCACATGCTATTAGAGCCTTGTTCGTGGTAAGGAGCTCAAGAAAGCAAGCCAAGTTCGTGGTGTCCTGGTAAGAGGACCAGTGTTGCTTTCCTACTTCGAGTTTGGGAGCAAATCTCTGCAGGTAGCACAGCCAGAAGTGCAGGAGTGCACTGTTTCACATTGAGACGCCCTTCGCGGTGTGGCAAGAGCGCAGTATATGCTGCGGGAGTGGGCGAAGCCCTTAGTGACTTTATTTTTCTAATTTGAGGCCCTTTTAGGGCCCGTTTTGGAGGCGGAAGTCCTTCGCAGGCACTCAGAAAAAGGCTCTGTTTTTGGCTGTGCGACCACTGCGCGGCTAGTCGGTGGAAAGGTGCCGCAGAAATTGCATCGTATGCCTGTGTGCAGAGATATTGGGAGTTACAAATTCATGCCTGTTGCCTGTTGATGCAAAATCGTCACTAGGAAGTGACTGTGTGGTGAAATACCACTTTCGACAGTTTTGCAGTTCTGCCCGTGTGAGGCAAAAGCTGTGTTTTTTTGCAGTGACAGAATATTTTGCAGTGTTCTGTAATGGCATCTGATTCTCTTTCACAGATTGTCACTGAAAAGCTTGACAAGAACAACTTCCAGGCATGGAAGTTTAGAATGACGAATTTCTTGATGGGAAAAGGCTATTGGGAGTTCATTACAGGAAATGAAGAAGAACCTGTTCTTCCTAATGTTCCCAGTCAACAGGAAATGCAGGCATTCAAAGGATGGCATGAGAGAGCCAGGAAAGTTATGTATTGGCTGTCTATCAGTATTTAGGACTCCATGATTGTGCATATTCAGGATGCAAATACGCCAAAGGAGGCATGGGATACTTTGGCAAAAATGAATAGCACAAATTCGCAAGCCAGGAAAATGCAACTCAAACAGGAGTTGCACAATGTGCAGAGAGAAAACATGAGCATCAATGACTACCACATGAAGGTGAAGAAATTTGCGGATGCACTTGCTTCCATTGGGTCGCCAGTGGATGATGACGATTTGGTTTCTGTGACCTTGAATGGTCTAGGAAAGGATTATGCACAATTCCGGACATCCATTGCCGTCCGTGAAAAATTTCCAGATTTTGAGGAGTTGATTGCTCTTCTAATTTCTGAAGAGCAGAGAAATGGGGGTGCATCTTCTTCAGTAGGAACTTCAAAAGAAACTGTCTTCTACTCAAATGCTGGCAGAGGTAGAGGCAGAGGTAGAGGAGGCCGATCTGCAGGCCGTGGTAGAAATCAGAATATGCAGCAAACGCAAGAAAACCAGTCCTATGTAGGAGGACGTGGTAACTCTAGAGGTAGGGGGAGCCAAAGAGGCCGTGGTGGATGGCAGAGAGGCCAAAATGCAAACAGCAATGTTGAATGCTACTATTGTGGCAAAATGGGTCATATGGCTAAGGACTGCTATAAAAAGCAGAATGACATTATGAGTGGAAAATTGCAGCAAGGCAATTATGCATCTTCTAGTAGGCAGGGTGATGATAGAAATGAGCATTTATTTATGGTGCAGCATATGACCAATTCTATGACAAGTGCAGAAGAACAAAATGATGTGTGGTATGTTGACTCAGGTGCGTCAAACCACATGACAGGTCATGCAGATGCAAGGAAGATGGAAAAGCCAGGATTTGTGGAGACTGGTGATGATACTGCACATCCTATTGTGCAGATTGGCAAAATTCCTTTGTCTATGCAGGATGGGAAAAAGAAATACTTGTCTGATGTATTTCATGTCCTGAACATCACCAAGAACCTGGTTTCTATTGGTCAGATGGTTGAGCAGGGCTTGCAGATGGATGCTTTGTTGAGGATATGAAAAATAATGGTCGCTTGATAGCAAAAGGAAAGAAGAAGGGCAGGATGTTTACGTTGGATGCGGACATGCCTGAATTGAGTGCAGCAATGTTTGCACATGGGACCGGTGTAGTTGCAGATATTGATATCTGGCACAAACGCATTGGTCATGTTAATATACAACGACTTAAATCAATGCAAGCCCAAAATATTGTTGCAGGATTGCCTAAATTCAAGGTTGCAGAAATGCACAAGGTTTGTGAAACATGTCAATTTGGGAAACAGGAAAGGAAACCTTTTCCTAGGCATGTTCAAGAGAGTAAAAAGCCATTGGAATTAATCCACTCTGATGTGTGGACTACAAAAGCTGCATCTATTGGAGGCTATCAATATTTTGTCACATTTATTGATGACTTCAGTAGAAAACTGTGGGTGTATTTTATGAAAAAGAAAAGTGAAGTGTTTGGCCACTTCAAAGCTTTCAAATCTATGGTGGAAAAAGAAATAGGCCTGCAAATAAAATGCCTAAGGTCAGATGGAGGGGGAGAGTACCTCTCAAATGAGTTTGCAAGGTTCTTGCAAGAGCATGGTATAAAGCAGTAATATTCATGCAGTCATACCCCACAGCAAAATGGAATTGCAGAAAGGAAAAACAGGCATATTGGAGAGGTATCTCGGGCTATGCTAAATGAAAAAGATCTACCAATATTATTGGGCTGAAGCAGTTGCTACAGCAGTATATATAATGAACGGGACTCCCACTGCAGCAATACATGGCATGACGCCAGAGGAGGTGTATACTGGTAGGAAACCAGATATTTCTCATTTGAAGATTTTTGGTTGCATTGCCTATGTCCATGTGCCAGATGAGTTGAGGTCCAAGTTGGATCCAAAAGCTGAGAAGTGCATCTTTATTGGTTATTCTCTGCAGCAAAAAGGGTATAGATGCTATAACCCTTCTACACGTAAGTTCACAGTGAGCAGAGATGTTGTTTTTGATGAGATGAGTAGCTGGTATAAACCAGTAAATTTGATGATTGATGTGGATGCACAAAATGGTAATGCTGCACAGAATTCACAGCAGCAATCACAAAATATCAGTGGACCTGGAGTGTCCTCTACCAGTGGTTCACATACTTCACCATGGACAGGCAGATTGAGATCAGGAGAATCCCCTCAAAGCAATGCAGAGAGTGGTACGCAGGTATCACAAAAAGGGAAAGAGAAGGTAGATCAGCCCATGTATGATGTGAATGCAGGTCACTCTTGTGTGGATGGTGAATCCAGTGGCTCAGAACAGAGCATTGATGATGAGTTGGGCATTCCTTCTGTTGTTACACCTGGAGTAAGGAAGACCAGGGATGTTTTGAGAGCACCTGGAAGTGAGCCTATTTTGCGCAGGTCTACTAGGGTTAGGTATCCTGTGGATAGGCTGAAATATGATGGATTTACAGCCATTCACTATGCCTATATGGTCAAAGTGATACAGGAACCAGAACCCACTTCTTTTGAGCAAGCCATGGGAAATGAAAAATGGGAGAAAGCCATGGATGAAGAAATGGATGCCTTGGATGCTAATGCTACATGGGAATTGGTGCCTTTGCCTAAAGGCAAGAATGCAATTGGCTGTAAATGGGTTTATAAGATCAAGCACAATGCAGATGGTTCTGTGAATAGATACAAGGCAAGATTAGTTGTCAAGGGGTATGCACAGACATATGGCATTGATTATGAAGAAACTTTCAGCCCGGTTGCAAGGATGGCAACCGTAAGAGCAGTCATTGTTATGGCTACATCAAAGGGATGGTCTTTACATCAGATGGATGTAAAGAATGCCTTCTTGCATGGTGATTTGCAAGAAGAGGTCTTTATGGAGCAGCCAGTAGGTTATGTTCATGCTACTCATCCTGAGTTTGTTTGCAGGTTGAAGAAAGCCTTGTATGGCTTGAAGCAAGCACCTAGAGCATGGTCTGACAAGATAGGACAGTATCTTGTCACTATTGGCTTTCAGATTTCCAAGGCAGATTTCTCACTCTATGTGAGAAAAACAGAGAAAGGGATTATGCTGCTGGTCATTTATGTTGATGATTTGATCATCACAGGTGATAGTGATGAAGATATCCTTCATGTGAAAATGCTATTGAGGCAGAAGTTTGAGATGAAGGATTTGGGAGAGCTGCGTTATTTCTTGGGCATTGAGGTGATTAGATCACCAAGTGGGATACAGCTCTTGCAGAGGTCTTATGGATTGGACATGCTATCCAAATATGGGATGACAGGCTGTAAGCCTATTTCAGTTCCTTTGGAGCAGAATGTGAAGCTGAGCACAGATGGAGGTGAGCTTCTGGAAGACCCTACTATGTACAGATGCATAGTAGGAAGTTTGATTTACATGACTATTACCAGGCCAGATTTGAGCTATGCTCTGTTGGGTTGGTAAGTCAGTTTATGCAGGCTCCAAGGAAACCGCATTTGGATGCGGCTAGACGCATACTCAGGTATGTGAAGTACACATTGCAGTATGGACTATTTTATGAGGCTGGGGTTCAGATACAGTTGCATGGATACACTGATGCTGATTGGGCTGGTAGCATTTCAGATAGACGATCTACCAGTGGATATGTGTTCTCTTTTGGGAGTGCTGCAGTCACTTGGAGTAGCAAGAAACAGCCTACAATTGCCTTGTCGAGCACAGAGGCTGAGTATAGAGGTGCAGCAATGGCTGCATGTGAGGTAGCTTGGTTGCATAAGCTACTCTATGATATGCATCAGTCTACAGATGGGCCGGTTGTCATTTATTGTGACAACATGAGTAGTATACATTTGGCAAAGAACCCAGTCTTTCATGCCAGAACAAAGCACATTGAGGTGCATTATCACTATGTGTGGGAGAAGGTTTTACTAGGTCTTATTGATCTAGTTCATGTCAGCACAGAGGATCAGGTAGCTGACATATTCACGAAAGCATTGGGCGCAGAGAAGCTGCGCAAGTTCAGAGACCTGCTTGGTGTGCAGGAATTGGGATTGAGCTCGAGGGGGAGTGTTGAGATATCGAGCTCCACTCGCGATATGCCAAGGTGACTGTTGTGCATTTATGTCACCGACTTGTTAGCTGGAGATGCGGTTGGTACACCACCCACGAATAATAGCTGGATGACAGCTATCCTTATCTACACTAGTTCGTGGCTCAGTTAGTATGCCACCTTAGTTAGTTGAGTTTGGTTTGAGACCCACATATAGGGTTCTTCTATTTCTTTGTACTAGAGTTCTTTTGGCTTTCACAACTAAGAAGAGGAAAACTATTTTCAGCCTCCACCTTTGTGTGTATTCCCCCATTGTGATTGTGAGAAAGCCTCAAGTGAGACTCCTTCCCTCTCTCCCACAATCTTCACAGGAATGCTGG
The DNA here is from genome assembly GCF_047967505.1 of Dipteris shenzhenensis. NCBI lineage: Eukaryota > Viridiplantae > Streptophyta > Polypodiopsida > Gleicheniales > Dipteridaceae > Dipteris > Dipteris shenzhenensis. The sequence goes on from NC_141623.1 coordinate 11,486,503, forward strand.
GAGAAATGGGGATAACTCGCTCTCGAGCAGACCCATCTGGTAGTAAAGATAACCGATGGAGGAATCGCTAAACCCCTGGGAGTGCTGACTGGCATAAACATTAAGGTGTTCAGATTCACGCACCCTATCAGGTTCGTGGTCATGGACTTCACTCGATAGCCAGGATATGAAGATATCCTAGGCAAGCCCTTCTTGCAAATGTCCGGACTCATGCATGACTGAAGTAATGATAATATCTACTTGCAGCATGAGGAGCAAACCATGAGAGTGGACGTGCACACCTACAAGGTCCACCCATTGTCAGGTAACCTCTTTGCCGCAAAGTCTGACACCACCACCCGAACCACCTCCATAAAGCTATTCCAACCCTATGACAAGGAAGAGGATGAGAAAGAGTCTGACGACTTCTAGTATGCACCACTCCTCGAGCTAGAATTCTCATAGATTTGGATGCACATCTTAGCCAACATAGATGTCCCAGAAAGAGTAGGGTTTTAGATCTGAGAGTGCTCTCAACGGAAGCAAGAACGGGAGAGGGAGAGAGAGAGCCACACAAGTTTTGGTGGGTGCAGAACCACCCTAATCTTCTTTTTCATTCATTTATATATGTGTTTGAGTATTATACATAACCGAGGTTAAGGCACAATGACCTTTAACCCCCACAACCTCCCACTTAAAGGACAATGTGTCTTTAAGGGAGAACAACCAGTGAGCATACTATCCAATGCCCATCAATACATGACAATACTCAAACCATTGACTAGGTAGACTCTTCGTCAGCATATCTGCAGGGTTATCATCTGTATGAACCTTGACAAGCTCTATGCACTTGTCCTCAAGTACCTCCCTGATGAAATGGTACCTGACCTCAATGTGTTTGGTCTTTGCATGAAAGACCGGATTTTATGCTAGCTGAATAGCACTCATGGAATCACTATGCAATGTCGGTACACCTGTATAAATCCCCAAATTTCCCACTAGCCGATCAAGCCATATAGCCTCCTTGCAACCCTCTGTGGCTTCTACATACTCAGCCTCTGTGGTAGACAAAGAAATGCACTTCTGTGCACGAGACATCCACGACACTGCACCATCTGTAAAGGTGAACACATAACCAGAAGTGGATCTCCTACTATCCACATGCCCCCTGCATAGTTTGAATCTGTGTACCCAAGTACACGCATGTCTCCTCTACCAAAGCAGATGCACATCTCCTTGGTACCCTTCATGTACCTCATGATGCACTTAACTGCCTCCCAATGCCTCTTTCCTGGATTAGCCATATACCGGCTAACAACTCCCATTGCAAATGCAATGTCTGATCTAGTAGCTATCATAGCACATAAGACTCCCAACTGCTGATGCATAAGGAACCTTGGCCATCATGGCCCTTTCCTCATCTGATTTGGGACTATCTGTATGACTTAATTTCACATATAGAGGCAATGGAGTACTCACAGCTTTCCCCCCCTGCATATTGAAATGCTGCAATACTTTTGTAACATACTCTTTTTATGAAAGCCAAAGGAGTTTCCTACTCTGATCACGCGTGATGCGCATACCAAGAATATGACCTTCAAGTCCCAAATCCTTCATATCAAAGGCCTCATGCAACTTGGCCTTTAATGCATCTAGCTCATAAGTATTCTTGCTAGCCAATAGCATATCATCCACATATAGTGCCAGGATTATCAAGCTATTATCCTTAGCCCTTTTAGTGTAGAGGCAATGATTAATTTCACTCCTTCTAAAACCCTGGGACCGAATGAAAGCATCAAACTTCTGATACCATTCTCTAGGCGCTTGCTTAAGACCATAGAGACTCTTCTTCAGCTTGCAAACTAAATTCTCTTTGCTCTTTTCTGCAAAGCCTTCCGGCTGCACCATGTAAATTTCCTCATGCAAATCCCCATGCAAGAAAGCGGTCTTGGCATCCATCTGCATAAGCTCCATATCCTCTGATGCCACTAGTCCAAGCATGCATCTAAGTGTGGTCATCTTCACAACCGGAGAGAATATCTCATCAAAGTCCACACCCTTCTCTTGCTTGAACCCTTTAGCGACCAAACGGGCCTTGTACCTAGGCACATCATCACCTGTGACCTTCATATTGTACACCCATTTACATGGCAATGCTTTCTTTCCATGTGGCAAAGAAACCAAGTCCCAAGTCTTATTATTCATAAGTGAACTCATCTCTGATTGCATAGCATACTCCCACTTGCATTGATCCTCGTGCATCATAGCCTCTCTGTAGCAAGAAGGCTCCCCGCAATCAGTAAGCATCACATAGTCTACCCCTAGAACAAACCTATCAAGTAGTTTAGACACTCTAGATGATCTTCTCAAGGGCATTTTAGCTTGCTGTCCCACCTGCATATCAGCCACATTTGGCTCATCATTTCCACCAATAGATGATCCATCATCTACCCTTGATTGTATACCTGTGGGAGTACTTTGTGGTACCATTTCTTGCACATTTGGTGCATGGACAGCTTGTTGTCTATCAACATATGTAGGTGGATTCACATCTTGGAAAGTGATTCTCCTCATTTCCACATCCCTCATGGGTGCCTTATGCATGTTCTTCTCATTGAAGACTATATCATGGCTGCGTATGATCTTCTTTGCTTCTGGATCCCAGAGACGATAGCCCATCTCTCCACTTTCACTAGAACCCAAAAAGATGCATTTCCTAGACTTAGGATCTAGCTTCTTTCAAAGCTCGTTTGGCACATGTGCATATGCCTCACACCCAAATATACGCAAATGAGAGTAGAGGGCTTCTTGCCACTCCATGCCTCTTCAGGAATACCACCATCCAAACTCTTACTAGGTGATCTATTGATCACATGCACTGCAGTCTTCATTGCCTCAGCCCAAAAACCACCAGAAAGACTTGCATTGGAAAGCATGCATTGCAACCTTTCTTGAATGGTATGGTTCATCTTTTTTGCAACTGGATGTTGCTCTGGAGTACGAGGGGATGTGAGCTCCCTCTTAATCCCACGTGTATCACAGAAATGCTGAAAGTCATGAGAGAGATACTCTCCACCATTGTCAGTCCATAGGCATTTAAGCGTTCTACCTGACTGATTCTCAACCAAGGCGAGCCATTTCTGAAATACCTGGAACACATCACTCTTCCAAGCTATAGCATAAGCCCACACTTTCCTAGTTGCATCATTAATGAATGTCACATAGTATTCAGCCCCGCCTAATGACCGTGTAGGCATGGGACCACATACGTCTGAATGCACCAAATCAAGCTTTTCAGACTCTTTCTTTCCCCTTCTTTTATGGGCTAATTTAGTCTGCTTCCCATAGAGACAGTGCTCACAAAATTCAAAATCAGAGAAACTCAAATGCGTTACATAACCCAAATGGCATAAGAGTTTCATTCCATTCTGCCTCATGTGCCCCAACCTGCAATGCCACAAAGAAGTGCTTGGCTACTCGGTTATTGCAACAACATGATCAAATACCCCTGATACATGTAAGGGATACAAAGTCCCACACTTGGCACCCCTGGCCAAAAGCATAGAGCCCTTCTAAATTTTCCATCTCTGAAAGCCAAAAGTGGTGTGAAAACCAACATCATCTAGCTGACCCACTGAAATAAGACTCTTGGTCAACTTAAGCACATGTCTCACATGTTTCAAAATAAATGCAGACCCATTTGCAAAAGAAAACTTTATGTCACCTATTCCCACTATGTCACATGCATAGTCATTTCCAAGATGCACACAACCTGTCTTTCCACTGTCATAAGTGGAGAACCATTCCTTATGGAGAGTAACATGGAATGAAGCACTAGAATCCAAAATCCAATCCAGGGAATATGCATCATCTGAAGTGGTAAGCAACTCTGCAGATAAACTAGACATGAAGAGAACGTCATTGTCACTATCATGTGTGACTGCATTGATCTCCTCGATCTTTACTTTTCCTTTGTCCTCCCTTGGACTCTCTTCCTTTTGATTTGCACCCCAATTTGCATTCTTTTTCTTATCCGTTTGCTCTCTTTTCAGCTTGTAGCAATCCTTTTTCATATTGCCCTTTGTTGCCATAGTGGTAACACTCAATGTTCCATGCCCTGGATTTGCTACAAGACTTCCCTCTTTCTTGGGACTTCCCCCTGAACTATGATCTGCCCCTTTGCACATTTAAGGCTCCTCCTGCTTGTTGCCATCCATAAATTTCCGTCTAATCTCCTCGGCCAACAAGCTACCCACAACATCATCAAATTTCAGTATTCCACCAGGTGCAGAGTTACTGACAGCTGTACGGAAGGTATCCCATGAGGATAGCAATGAACATAAGAGAAATATTGCCTTAGTCTCCGCATCAAAATTCATCTTCTGAGCCTGAAGCTGGCTGAAAATAATATTGAATTCATTCAAGTGAGAAGCAATGGAGACCCCTTCCTTCATTTGCAGCTCAAACAACCTCTTCATGAGGTAAACTTTATTAGAGGTAGTTTCCTTTTCATAAGTGGCACATAGTTTCTTCCTCAAATCTTCCGTATTCTACTCATTTACTAATGTGAAATAAACTGACTCTGCAAGATGAAGTCTAATAGTAGATTTTTCTAATGCATCCAACTCATTCCAGTCATTCTCAGACATCTTTGCAGGCTTAGCTTCAATCCCTGCCAAGGGTTTAATTTGCTTCTTTTAAATAAGCACATCCCTTATTTGTTCTTTCCACAAAGAAAAGTTTGTCCCATCAAACTTTTTAATGCTAAAAAACTCCTTTTCAGACATGGAAGAGGATGCCATGATGCAAATGAAGCAAAAATCCCAAATGATAGTGCCTACAAGAGAGAATCACACCAAATACCAGGTGCACCCAAATGTGTATGCCACAATAGAGTGAAATATCACCAAAACTCATGTCTCAAAGCATCTGACTCATGTGCATATACTATGCATCCATATGAGCAAATCTAGCCCAAAAGAAAATGCCAACTGCAATGGCAATCCAAAATGCCAATAAGTGCCAAATGACTCAAGCATAAACACCGTCCACTGGCATATGCATTAATAATATCTCGTCCAAGAGAGCATAGCACTATTAGTGCATCACCTGCAATGTGTCAAAGCTATCCCTCAGCATAAAATAGCATCCATGTGCAAAGCGTCCATAAAAATAGCATCTCACAAGGCAACTTGGGCCTATCAGTGCATCCAATAAGGACTGCAATGCATCCAAGTGGCCTATAAATCATCCACTGCAACCCAATGCACACCACGAATGAGCGTACAGTGCAACCAGAGTGATCTGCATAAGGTATGCTCAAGAAAACATAGTCCCACGGTAATGACCGCTTCTGAAAATAGAACCTGAGATGCCTCAAAACGTGGGCGCCATTGCATGATCGGACTCAGCAAGAAAATCTACAAATATCTCTCTTCTGCCGGAACTCCAAAATCCCAACCGATGAGTGAGAAATGGGAGTCAACACTTATCCACTGCCATGTGGCATAAATCTAAGGTTTCAAAACCTTAGAATGAAAAATGCATAACAGAGAGACGAAATCGAATACACAGAGATCTATAACTCTGAAAATACTCCACCGAATCACATAAAAACTGACAGGTAGGGGTTTTGGGGCATCTGGAACGCAATGGGACAAACGGTTTTTGAAACGGTGGTCTTAATCACTGGGTCCAACACATGGACTGAAAAACGTTTTTGGAAACAAAGCTGTTTGTAAACTCCACCGGAGTGTGAATGATGAGTAACATAGAAGTTTTAGGACCTCCTGAGTCCACCAAAATTGACAGATATGCAAATGGTTGCTCCAAACTTGAGTTCCAATTCCCGGGCAGAAAAACGCAGAAACTGACACAGTGAGTCAGAAATCCAATGAAATGATCCCAGATTCAAGAATGAAGGTGTTTCCAAGCTCCTGAAGCGAAGTGGATACCAAAAGCAAGCAATAGTTGCCTCTACAAGTCAATACGGAGTCTCTGTCATCGAACGGAATATGGAAAAGCTCAAAAAACGACTTTTTCTTTGAAAACACTTAACATGCTCTCAAAACCACTTCGCAAAACCAAAGTGACTTTTCCAAAGGTTCCTCCAAGGTCTATGCACACTCGGATGCAAGTAAAGTCGCCCACAAAGCTTCCCACAGAGCTTCTCCTTCCTCCCACAAAGCTGTTGAGCTTCCAGGTATTCACGCATGCTCAACTAGATCACTCGGGCTCTGATACCAGTTGAGAGTGCTCTCAATGGAAGCAAGAACGGAAGAGGGGGAGAGAGAAACAGAGAGCCACACAAGTTTTGGTGGGTGCAGAACCACCCTAATCTTCTTTTTCATTCATTTATATATGTGTTTGAGTATTGTACATAACCGGGGTAAAGGCACAGTGACCTTTAACCCCCACAAGATCACCACCCTAGAGCTCGAGGGTCTGACCCCAGTGGTCCCCCTAAGAATGTTTAACATGATCAACCCTTGAGAGGTAAGGGAACCATAAGGGTAAAATCAGATCTTCACTGGCTATCCTACGTAGGTGCCATGACTGCTCACCATGAGTTCTCCTCTAACTGGGGAAACAAAATAAGTAGGGTAGCCACCCCCGTTGGCTCTATAAGTACAATGGAAGAGTCCCGAGTCAGGTCCCAAATCCCCTGTATCCAAAGGTAAGGCTAAGGCAAAAAATTCCACTGTTGTGATAGAAAAAGAGAAGGAGATTGAGGATAAAGAAGACCTATGACAAGTATCAACCCACTACAAGGCCTATTCTATTCAGGATCGATCTTATACCAACAGCCCAAAAGATCTCGAGAGGATGGTTGTTCTCAAGGATATGATGGACCAAGGAAGTAAACCTAGCCCCGGAAGGGCAGGACCCACAACCCGTATTTGTCGCCGATGAACTCTCCCAGTGAGAAGAATGGCTTAATAGCTCTCCTACGAGAATATAAGGACTGCATGGCCTGGAAATACATGGACATGAAAGAAGTACTTATCGTAGTAGTGCAGCATACAATCCCCATGATGGATGATGTCAGGCCATTACACTAATGCCCCTACCCTATGAATCCTAAAGATGCACTCATAGTGTGGGAAGAAATCTAGAAACTCATAGATGCAGGATTCATCTATGAGATCGAGCATACAAACTGGAAAAATAACCCATTGTAATAGTCTTGAAGAAAAATGGAAAAATCTGAGTATGCATGGATTTGAAGAAGGTTAATGCGGCCACGAAAGCCATTCACAGAACATGTTCTAGAAAGGGTAGCTGGAAAGGAAGCGCATAGCTTCCTAGATGGATTTTCAAGTTACAACCAAGTCTCAATTGCCCCCCAAGATCAACACAAGACAGCTTTTGCAACCGAATGGGATGTATATGTAGCCAGGGTGATGATATTCGGATTAACCAATGCCCCTGCTACATTCCAATGTATGATCATCACGGTATTCAAGGAATACTTGAGGGACTTTGTGGAAGTCTTCTTGGGCATTATTTGCATGAACTCGAAATGGAATGACCACCTGAAGTATCTCAGGCTTGTCCTCAAGAAGTGTTGCTTATACCGCATATCCCTCAACCCCCTTAAGTGCCATTTTTGGGTCAAACGCCACACAAGTTTTGGTGGGTGCAGAACACCCTAATCTTCTTTCTCATTCATTTATATATGTGTTTGAGTATTGTACATAACCGGGGTAAAGGCACAGTGACATTTAACCCCCACAACCTCCCACTTAAAGGACAATGTACCTTTAAGGGAGAACAACGAGTGAGCATACTATCCAATGCCCATCAATACACGATAATACTCAAACTGCTGACTAGGTAGACTCTTCGTCAGCATATCTGCAGGGTTATCATTTGTATGAACCTTAACAAGCTCTATGCGCTTGTCCTCAAGTACCTCCCTGATGAAATGGTACCTGATCTCAATGTGTTTGGTCTTTGCATGAAAGATCGGATTCTGTGCTAGCTGAATAGCACTCATGGAATCACTATGCAATTTCGATACACCTGTATGAATCCCCAAATCTCCCACTAGCCGATCAATCCAGATAGTCTCCTTGCAACCCTCTATGGCTGCAACATACTCGGCCTCTGTGGTAGACAAAGCAATGCACTTCTGTGTGCGAGACATCCACGACACTGTACCACCTACAAAGGTGAACACATAACCAGAAGTGGATCTCCTACTATCCACATGCCCTGCATAGTCTGAATCTGTGTACCCAAGTACACGCATGTCTCCTCTACCAAAGCAGATGCACATCTCCTTGGTACCCTTCATGTACCTCATGATGCACTTAACTGCCTCCCAATGCCTCTTTCCTGGATTAGCCATATACCGGCTAACAACTCCCACTACAAATGCAATGTCTGGTCTAGTAGCTATCATAGCATACATAAGATTCCCAACTGCTTATGCATAAGGAACCTTGGCCATCATGGCCCTTTCCTCATCTGATTTGGGACTATCTGTATGACTTAATTTCACATATGGAGGCAATGGAGTACTCATGTCCTTCCCCCCCTCCATATGGAAATGCTACAATACTTTTGTAACATACTCTTTTTGTGAAAGCCAAAGCAGTTTCCTACTCTGATCACGCGTGATGCACATACCAAGAATATGACCTGCAAGTCCCAAATCCTTCATATCAAAGGCCTTATGCAACTTGGCCTTTAATGCATCTAGCTCATAAGTATTCTTGCTAGCCAATAGCATATCATCCACATATAGTGCCAAGATTATCAGGCTATTATCCTTAGCCCTTTTAGTGTAGAGGCAGTGATCAATTTCACTCCTTCTAAAACCCTGGGACCGAATGAAATCATCAAACTTCTGATACCATTCTCTAGGTGCTTGCTTAAGACCATAGAGACTCTTCTTCAGCTTGCAAACTAAATGCTCTTTGCCCTTTTCTTCAAAGCCTTACGGCTGCACCATGTAAATTTCCTCATGCAAATCCCAATGCAAGAAAGCTGTCTTGACATCCATCTGCATAAGCTCCATATCCTCTGATGCCACTAGTCCAAGCATGCATCTAAGTCATTTTCACAACCGGAGAGAATATCTCATCAAAGTCCACACCCTTCTCTTGCTTGAACCCTTTAGCGACCAAACGGGCCTTGTACCTAGGCACATCATCACCTGTGACCTTCATTTTGTACACCCATTTACATGGCAATGCTTTCTTTCCATGTGGCAAAGAAACCAAGTCCCAAGTCTTATTCTTCATAAGTGAACTCATCTCTGATTGCATTAGCATACTCCCACTTGCATTGATCCTCGCACATAATAGCCTCTCTGTAGCAAGAAGGCTCTTTGCAATCAGTAAGCATCACATACTCTACCCCTGGAACAAACCTATCAAGCGGTCTAGACACTCTAGATGATCTTCTCAAGGGCATTTTAGCTTGCTGTCCCACCTGCATATCAGCCACATTTGGCTCATCATTTCCACCAATAGATGATCCATCATCTACCCTTGATTGTATACCTGTGGGAGTACTTTGTGGTACCATTTCTTGCACATTGATCCTTTTCATGAGGTAAACTTTATTGGTAGCATTTCTTAGCTCAAACAACCTCTTCATGAGGTAAACTTTATTAGAGGCAGTTTCCTTTTCATAAGTGGCACACAGTTTCTTCCACAAATCTTTCGTAGTCTGCTCATTTACTACTGTGAAATAAACTGACTCTGCAAGATGAAGTCTAATAGTAGATTTTGCTAATGCATCCAACTCATTCCAATCATCCTCAGACATCTTTGCAGGCTTAGCTTCAATCCCTGCCAAGGGTTTAATCTGCTTCTTTTAAATAAGCACATCCCTTATTTGTTCTTTTCACAAAGAAAAGTTTGTCCCATCAAACTTTTTAATGCTAAAAAACTCCTTTTCAGACATGGAATAGGATGCCATGGTGCAAATGAAGCAAAAATCCTAAATGCTAGTGCCTACAAGAAAGAATCACACCAAATACCAGGTGCACCCAAATGTGTATGCCACAATAGAGTGAAATATCACCAAAACTCATGTCTCAAAGCATCTGACTCATGTGCATATACTATGCATCCATATGAGCAAATCTGGCCCAAAAGAAAATGCCAACTGCAATGGCAATCCAAAATGCCAATAAGTGCCAAATGACTCAAGCATAAACACCGTCCACTGGCATATGCATTAATAATATCTCGTCCAAGAGAGCATAGCACTATTAGTGCATCACCTGCAATGTGTCAAAGCTGTCCCTCAGCATAAAATAGCATCCATGTGCAAAGCGTCCATAAAAATAGCATCCCACAAGGCAATTTGGGCCTATCAGTGCATCCAATAAGGACCGCAATGCATCCAAATGGCCTATAAATCATCCACTGCAACCCAATGCACACCACGAGTGAGCGCGCAGTGCTCAACCTGCAACCAGAGTGATCTGCATAAGGTATGCTCAAGAAATCATAGTCCCACGGTAATGACCGCTACTGAAAATAGAACCTGAGATGCCTCAAAACATGGGTGCCATTGCATAATCGGACTCAGCAAGAAAATCTACAAATATCTCTCTTCTGTCGGAACTCCAAAATCCCAATCGATGAGTGAGAAATGGGAGTCAACACTTATCCACTACCATGTGGCATAAATCTAAGGTTTCAAAACCTTAGAATGAAAAATGCATAACAAAGAGACGAAATCGAATACACAGAGATCTATAACTCTAAAAATCCTCCACCGAATCGCATAAGAAGTGACAGGTAGGGGTTTTTGCGCATCCGGAATGCAATGGGACAGACGGTTTTGGAAACCGTGGTCTCAATCACTGGCTCCAACACACGGACTGAAAAACGTTTTTGGAAACAGAGCTGTTTGTAAACTCCACCGGAGTGCGAATGATGAGCAACATAGAAGTTTTAGGACCTCCTGAGTCCACCAGAACTGACAGATCTACAAATGGTTGCTCCAAATTTGAGTTCCAACACCCAGGCAGAAAAACGCAGAAACTGACACAGTGAGTCAGAAATCCAATGAAATGATCCCAGATTCAAGAATGAAGGTGTTTCCAAGCTCTTGAAGTGAAGTGGACACCAAAAGCAAGCAATAGTTGCCTCTACAATGTTGGGATATCTCAAGGTGTATGCCTCAGGCACACCTTGGTTTCTATGTGTGAGTGCTAGAGGCACAGTTAGGTGCCCACAAGCACAGTTAGGTGGTGGAAGAGACACATAGGATGATTCAGAGAATCTAGGAGCAGATTGAGGAGATGATTGTGGAGCTCTGAAGTCATCAGTGATGTCAGTGAGCATGTATGAGGTGCCTACTTAAGGACCTCACTCTTCTTCATTCTACAAGCAAGTAATGCAAGTATTCTGAGTTTGTGTCCACTCTTTCCTTTCCTTTCAGTTTACCAACATGGTATCAGAGCCCTTTGCTCCCCCTTGAGCCCATTTCTGCCACATCATCTTCTTCTTCTTCATCTTCTTCTTCTCCATTTTCCTCTTTCTTCCCAAAATTTTTGAGAGCTTGGTTCTCCACCTACAAACGACCATTGCCCAAACCCTCTGAGCTGGAAACTCCTCTAGTATGGGCAAACTTCCACCTGCAAGAAATTGAAGAAAAAACGTCTGTGTTGGCTGTCATTCCCTAAACAGCGCATTTTTCGCCATTTCTTCTATTGCTCAATACTCCCTGCCTGCTCCGCCATTGCCTAAGCCCTCTTAGGAGTAGATGGGCGACCTCAAGAGAAGATTTTGAGCCATTTTTCAGCTCATTTGGTTCAGTAACGAGGGAGAAATCGTCAAAACTTAGGTTCAGACTGTAGCAACTCTCCCAGGCAAAAGTGCGCACCATTTCGTCCAACCTCTGTGTTGGATATGAGCTTTCTTTTGCTTCAGAAAGCCCTCTTTTCCTTGCTTTGAAGAGTGAGCTACAAGCCCTCCAAGTTCAGCCTTTTAGTTTTGACAGTTTTGGACAAGTTTTTGAAGATGATGCTACATAAAATGCTAGTCTAGCATTTCTGGTTTTTTGAAACTTTCAATAACTTCAGTACAAGTGTGGCTTCAGTTTTATTTTGAATTGCTAGACCTGGTTTTGATTGGAAAGTATTCATTTTAGCCACTTCTATGAAGCATGTAAGAAGAAGCATCATTGATTGAATATTGGTCACTAGTTTTTGCTACATCAAGTGCTCATATTTTGGAAGTCTTTCAGTTATTTTTTACCTTGTAAGAGAGATAGACACTACCCAATATCTGGGTTAGACCCTCTCATGGCTACCCTATTGAATCTAGAGAAGTTCAATGGAAAGGGCTTCCACACATGGTAGATGAAGGTGAAATTTGCATTGATGAGGGAGAACTTATGGGGACTTGTCAAACCGACTCCTACCGCTTCTTCTACGGCCTCCAATGCTGGAGAATCCTCAACTCTGACACGACCGGCAAGGGATCCAGCTAGAGAAGAAAAAGCATATGGTATCATTGCTCTTGCTTTAGGAGATGAAATTATATTCACCATATCTCTGACTTGGAGTCTCCTTCAGAAGCTTGGCAGAAGCTTGACATGATTTTTGGTGCTAGCTCTCACATCTCTAAACTATCACTTAAAATCTCTTTCTTTGAATTGAAGATGGCTAGTGGTACTACTTTGGCAGCTCATGTCAACTACATGCGGAGTCTTATGACTCAATTAACTTCTATCAATTCTCCTATTACTCCAGATGATGCTATGGTAGTGTTACTTAAGAGTATGCCTGAAGACTATGATCACATAGTTACCACTTTGAAAAATCTTCCTAATCCTAATCTTGAAGGTATTATCTCTACCCTCCAAGAAGAAGAAAGGCATATGGAGCTCAGGAAAGGCAATGACACTGTTTATGCTGTAAAAGTCTAGAAGGGCAAATATACCCCTTGCAATCACTGTGGAAAGACAAATCACCTTTCAAAGGACTGCTTCAAAATTAATCCATGCAAGCACTGTGGCAAGTGTTGGAACACTGAAAGGAAAGAGTAGAGTGGACACAAACTCAGAATACTTGCTTATAGAATGAAGAAGAGTGAGGTCCTTAAGTAGGCATCTCATACATGCTCACTGACATCACTAATGACTTCAAAGCTCCACAATCATCTCCTCAATCTGCTCCTAGATTCTCTCAATCATCCTATGTGGCTCTCCACCACCTAACTGTGCTTGTGGGCACCTAACTGTGCCTCTAGCACTCACACATAGAAACATAAGGTGTGCCTGAAGCATACACCTTGAGATATCCCAACAAACCCCCCCTCAAGGGAATGCCTCAGGCTATGTCAAGGATACATCTAGTCTCATAGTTTCTCATGCCATCTCATGGTGGTCAAGGATTAATCTATGGCTAGGTTCTCATGCTAGCAAGGGTTCCCTTGGGTGTAAGGTAAACAAAAGGGATACAAAAAGACCTTCCAATGGTTATCTCCCCTACATGTACATGCACACAATGTCTGCAGGAGGTACCATGGAACAAAACATACACATGGCCTACATCATAAGGTGATCAGAGGTGTTTACAAAACACACAAAACACAATAGTTTATTTTCATTCATTTTGGAGGACTATCCAGGCTGAGTACCTTGACATAAAAAGAGAGATCTGGAGCATACATAGAGATGAGTTTAAAATGCATAATCTTCATGGGATGCCTCATCTTGTGGAGGCAAAATATCCATGTTAAGGCAAGGTCTTACCACATGGGCAGTGTCTAATGCCTTATAAGATGGTACTATGATAGAACAAGTGGATCTGAAAATCATATCCTTCAAGAGAACAATTATCTTGTCGTCTCCATAGTTGTGTAGAGAAGCATATCTTAGGTATCTGACCTTCATCTTTTTCTTGTACTTGGAGTCAAATAAAAGTGCCATGAGAGGGTAGATCTTTGTAGTTGCTTCCTTTTTGGCAACCATCGTCTTGGCAATCTTCAACAAGGAAGTCAGGTTGACATTTTCATCCTTTGTAGCATAACAAGACATTGCTTTATGTTTTGGCTTTTCACATATTTTGCATAAGCAAGCCATGAGAGGCTCTAACCCAAGTATTGGGTAGTGTCTTCTCTCTTACAGGGCTTAGAATAACAACTGAAATGCTTCAAAATATAAGCATTTAATGTAGCAAAGTCTTGTGACCAAATTTCAAACAATGATGCTTTCACTTACATGCTTCATAGAAGTGGCCAAAATGAATACTTTCCAATCAAAACCAGGTCTAGCAATTCAAAACAAAACTGAAGCCACACTTGTACTAAAGTTATTGAAAGCTTCAAAAAACCAGAAATGCTAGAGCGGCATTTTATATAGCATCATCTTCAAAAACTTGTCCAAAACTATCAAAACTGAAAAGCTGAACTTGGAGGGCTTGTAGCTCACTCTTCAAAGCAAGGAAAAGAGGTCTTTCTAAAGCAAAAGAAAGCTCATATACCAGAGAGGGTCCAGCACAGAGGTTGGACGAAATGGTGCGCACTTTTGCCCGAGAGAGTTGCTACAGTCTGAAACTGAGTTTTGATGATTTCTCCCTCGTTACTAAACCAAATGACCTGAAAAATGGCTCAAAATCTTCGTCTTGAGGTCGCCCATCTACTCCTAAGAGGGCTCAGGCAATAGAAGAGCAGGTAGGGAGTATTGAGCAACAGAAAAAATTCGCTCTTTGGAGAATGTCAGCCACCACAGACGTTTTTTCTTCAATTGCTTGCAGGTGGAAGTTTGCTCATAGTAGAGGAGTTTCCAGCTCAGAGGGTTTGGGCAATGGTCGTCTGTAGGTGGAGAACCAAGCTCTCAAAGATTTTGGGAAGAAAGAGGAAAATGGAGAAGAAGAAGATGAAGAAGAAGATGATGATGTGGCAGAAATGGGCTCAAGGGGGATCAAATGGCTCTGATACCATGTTGGAACACTGAAAGGAAAGAGTAGAGTGGACACAAACTCAGAATACTTGCTTATAGAATGAAGAAGAGTGAGGTCCTTAAGTAGGCATCTCATACATGCTCACTGACATCACTGATGACTTCAAAGCTCCACAATCATCTCCTCAATCTGCTCCTAGATTCTCTCAATCATCCTATGTGGCTCTCCACCACCTAACTGTGCTTGTGGGCACCTAACTGTGCCTCTAGCACTCACACATAGAAACATAAGGCGTGCCTGAAGCATACACCTTGAGATATCCCAACAGCAAGAACAACCATAATGAGAAGTTTTGCAGAAAGCAAAGACAGAAAATGCAAATCTACTTTCAGTTGATGAGCCTCCACAAGATGAGGCATCCTTTGAAGATTATGCATTTTAAAACATCTCTATGTATGCTCTAGATCTCTCTTTTTATGTCAAGGTACTCAGCCTGGATAGTCCTCCAAAATGAATGAAATAAACTATTGTGTTTTTGTGTGTTTTGTAAACACCTCTGGTCACCATATGATGTAGGCCATGTGTATGTTTTGCTCCATGGACCTCCTGTAGACATTGTGTGCATGTACATGCACAGGAGATAACCATTGGAAGGTCTTTTTGTATCCCTTTTTGTTTACCTTACACCCATGGGAACCCTTGCTAGCATGAGAACCTAGCCATAGATTTATCCTTGACCACCATGAGATGGCATGAGAAACTATGAGACTAGATGTATCCTTGACATAGCCTGAGGCATTCCCTTGAGGGGGGGTTTGTTGGGATATCTCAAGGTGTATGCCTCAGGCACACCTTGGTTTCTATCTGTGAGTGCTAGAGGCACAGTTAGGTGCCCACAAGCACAGTTAGGTGGTGGAAGAGCCATATAGGATGATTGAGAGAATCTAGGAGCAGATTGAGGAGATCATTGTGGAGCTCTGAAGTCATCAGTGATGTCAGTGAGCATGTATGAGGTGCCTACTTAAGGACATCACTCTTCTTCATTCTATAAGCAAGTAATGCAAGTATTCTGAGTTTGTGTCCACTCTTTCCTTTCCTTTCAGTTTACCAACATACAAGTCAATACGGAGTCTCTGTCATCGAATGAAACATGGAAAAGCTCAAAAAATGACTTTTTCTTTGAAAACACTTAACAGGCTCTCAAAACCACTTCGCAAAACCAAAGTGACTTTTCCAAAGGTTCCTCCAAAGTTTCTGCACACTCGGATGCAAGTAAAGTCACCCACAAAGCTTCCCATAGAGCTTCTCCTTCCTCCCACAGAGCTACTGAGCTTCTAAGCATTCATGCACGCTCAGCTAGATCACTCGGGCTCTGATACCAGTTGAGTGTGCTCTCAACGGAAGCAAGAACGGAAGAGGGAGAGAGAAATAGAGAGCCACACAAGTTTTGGTGGGTGCAGAACACCCTAATCTTCTTTTTCATTCATTTATATATGTGTTTGAGTATTGTACATAACCGAGGTAAAGGCACAGTGACCTTTAACCACCACAATGTTGGGATATCTCAAGGTGTATGCCTCAGGCACACCTTGGTTTCTATGTGTGAGTGCTAGAGGCATAGTTAGGTGCCCATAAGCACAGTTAGGTGGTGGAAAGCCACATAGGATGATTGAGAGAATCTCGGAGCAGATTGAGGAGATGATTGTGGAGCTCTGAAGTCATCAGTGATGTCAGTGAGCATGTAAGAGGTTCCTACATAAGGACCTCACTCTTCTTCATTCTATGTGCAAGTATTCTTAATTTGTTTCCACCCT
Source organism: Dipteris shenzhenensis (assembly GCF_047967505.1). Classification (NCBI taxonomy): domain Eukaryota; kingdom Viridiplantae; phylum Streptophyta; class Polypodiopsida; order Gleicheniales; family Dipteridaceae; genus Dipteris; species Dipteris shenzhenensis. The sequence goes on from NC_141623.1 coordinate 11,503,174, forward strand.
ACTCTTTCCTTTTAGTTTACCAACATGGTATCAGAGCCATTTGATCCCCCTTGATCCCATTTTTGCCACATCATCATCTTCTTCTCCATCTTCTTCTTCACCATCTCTTCCTCTTCTTCCCAAAATTTGCTTAAGCCTGTTCTCCTCCGTTTCTCTGCCATTCTCCACGCCCTTCCTGCTGGACGAATTATCGCCTCTGCTTGTCGCCATTTCATGCAGATCGTCGACCCTTCTTCCTGCGTTTTCTCTCAAAATGCTCCATGCTTCTCTAATTCCTTTCAGAGGGAGCTTGTCCATACCCAGAGCTATCCTATGCTGAAATCTGAGTAGCAATGGTTGCATATTCAAGCTGAAAACAGAGAAAAACCAGTTGAAAATGGAGAAGCAAGCGTTAGAGAGTAGAAGATTATCTCCCTGACGCTTCCCTCTTCTTCCTTGATGTCATTCTAGAATGGGCCACTAAAATCGCCCCAACGGACTACCCCTAGGCCAAGACCTCAAGAAAAATAGAGCCCATAAACTCATTAAGGATGCAGCACCATATCAGCTGATAACAGGCCAACTATACCACGTGGGTAAGGATGGCATACTGTGAAGATGCGTGTGCGAATGCAAATACATTGAGGTGCTTGAAGAAGCCCACTCAGGAATTGCAGGACATTTTGCCACTGATGTTACGGCATGTAAAGTGCTGCAAGCTAGTCTCTGATGGCCAACACTCTTCGGAGATGTGGCCAATTTTGTCAAACAATGTAACCCCTACCAGCGTATCCAAATCCCACATAGGGCAGACATGATGTTACGGCACGTAAAGTGCTACAAGCTAGTCTCTGGTGGCCAACACTATTCGGAGACGTGGCCAATTTTGTCAAACAATGTAACCCTTGCCAGTGTATCCAAATCCCACACAGGGCAGACATGATGCCCCTGACCAAAATCCTGGCCGACCAACCCTTCGAGAAATGGGGCATCAATTTCATTGGTCCCATAAGCCTAGCCACAAGGGGGACCGGGGCATGATACATCATCCTAGCCACTGACTATTTCACTAAGTGGGTAGAAGGAAGAGCCACAGTAAGGCTGATGCAAGATCCACCACCAAGTTCTTATATGAACAAGTCATCACGCTGTTTGGATGCCTGTTGGAGTTAGTCAGTGATTGAGGAACTCACTTCCTCAACAAAACCATAGCAATTTTGCCAAGCAAATTTATGATCATTCATAGGAAGTCAATGCCATACTACCCTAGGCCAAATGGCTTGGCCGAAAGCTCCAACAAAACATGCTATAAGATTATCACATGTACAATAGAAGCCAGTTGTACCGACTGGGCGCATAAGCTCATAGCAGCATTATGGGCCTACAGGACCTCCTACAAAGTGGCAACACATTGTACCCCCTTCAAGCTAGCCTTTGGGGTAGAGGCAGTAATGCCAATGGAGTATGTAGTGCCTAGCCTCTGTCTTGCCATAAAAGAAAGACTCATAGAAAATGCACTAACTAAAAGGCTAGTCGACCTCAAAAAACTAGAAGAGACAAGGTTGCGAGCAACCTACTCTCTCTGAGTAGAAAAGGCTCGATGTAAAAATTGGTTCGACCTCAAGAACAAGGACCTTGCGGAAGGAGACTTGGCACTTATGTACAATGTCTGCAACACCAAACATAAGCTTAAGTACCAAGGTATATGTTCTTACCGCATAGTTGAGATAACTCCTCAAGGGTCGTGCCAAATAGACACCCTGGATGGAACGTAAATGGATGGCTTCCTAAACGGAAGCAAATTGAAAAGATATTACGGACCACTCACTCTCCCCACCCTTCAAGACATGCATAGAGAAAAGGAACTCAAGGCAGATGTGGCCAAGATGAAGCGCCAGGACATCGAGGAAGCCAGAATCTATAATGCTAAGATCTGACAACGTAGACAAATGACCCTGCTTAAGGAAACGATTGAATAGATGCCACTAATAGAGGAGCTAATAGTAGAGCCAGCCAAGTTGCTTGTTCAGCTATAGGTTTCATGCATGTGCATCAAAGCACTCATGGACCCAGATCTCCTGAGAGGTATGGGAAAAGCTACAGGTACCCCTAACCCTCACCATGGCCTCAATAAGAGTTATAAACGGCCAACTTTTGCAAACCTTGGGTTATGTAAATCTAAGTCTAATGGTTGTTCGCCAAGCTATGGATATATGCTTTTATGTTCTCCCTACAGAAGCCACCGAAGAGCAGATTATTCTAGGAAGAACCTGGTGCTATGCCGTCAATTGCCAAATCGAGTGGCATGCCCGAACTGCTTAGCTTACCAATAGTGGTCAAATGGTAGTAGTTTCATTGTGTAGACCAAGCCCCCCCTCTTCAACCTTGACCTCACCAATTCATGACAATGAAGCGATGTAGAAAGGCCAATTGGAAGCCCTAGCCTCCACCAGTGCCCCACTTAAAGGCCCAACACGAAAGGAGAAGAAAGCTTTCCACAATGGTAAACCAATGCCATTGCACACTCGATCAACACTACCATACTCGACTCAAGAAATCCGGGAGTTGTAGGTACAAGATTCTATCCTTTGTGCCCAACATCACTTCCGATCGGAACCAACACCTAGAGAACAGTAATGCATCAATAGCAACTCAAGAACAATGCTTCCCCTGAACACATTTACTACCCGAAGAAAGATGCACTGCAAGCTCACGCCTCACCCACCACCATGCATTGCCAATAGTTCGAGCAACACTGCCCGCTCGAGCGGCCAAGGCAAGAAAGTTGCTTGGATCCATAGAAAGAGAGGGCAAACCCCAAAGAAGTCGAAGATAGCACCACACACACACACACACACGTGCACACACACACACACACACACATGTGACTCCCCTAGATGCACATATGCACCTTAGAGCAATCCCTTGACCATACTAATCCCAACATACCCCCCCTCAAGGGTTTTCCTCTTGCTATGTCAAGGATACATCTAGTCACATAGTTTCTCATGCCATCTCATGGTGGTCACACATGGCCATCTCATGGTGGTCAAGGATAAATCTATGGCTAGGATCTCATGCTAGCAAAGGTGCCCAAGGCTCAAGGTTTACAAAAATGGGATAGACCAAACACATATCACATGGCCTACATCATATGGTGATTAGAGGTGATTTACAAAAGACAAAACACATTACATTTTTTTTGGAGTACTACCCTAGGCAGAGAACCTCAAAATTTGACTAAGTGATGATAAACAAAAATTCAAAGGCAAATTGCTCAAAAGGCAAAGTCCTTGTCTTCTACCACAAATTTTGATGCTTCATTTGTTGATGGAGTTCTCTCTTCAACCAAATTTGTCATAGTCCTCTTTTTCTCATTGCAAAACTTCTCAGAGTGATTATTCTTGGCACAATAAGAGCAAGGGATGATTTTATAACAATCCTTCTCAAGACGATTGTCTTTCCCACAGTGTTTGCATGCCTTGTACCTGCTCTTTGAAAACTTCACTACAAGTGCTTCTGTGTGCATTTTGCCCATTCTTGAAGTGTTCTTTCTTTCCTCTTCTTGTAAGGCACTGATGATGCCCTCTAATGTGGGTTGAGGAAGATTCTTCAAAGTAGTAACCACATAGTCAAAGTCTTGAGGCATACTCTTTAAAAGCACTACCATAGCATCATCCTCAATGATAGGAGAATTTATTGAGGCTAGTTGGGTCATAAGACTCCTCATAGTGTTGACATGAGTAGCAACATTATCTCCCTCCATTTTAAGTTCAAAGAACTTAATTTTAGATTTAATTTGGAAGTATGAGAGCTAGCACCAAATAATATGTCGAACTTATGCCGTGCTTCAAAGGGGGATTCCAAATCTAAAATGTGGTGTACGTAGTCATCTCCCAAACCTAATGCAATTATTGCATAGGCTTTCTCTATCCTTTTTGCATCTTCAAGTGTAGAAGTAGAGTCAATGGCCTTTCCTTTACCTTTGGTTGTAGTTGATTCACCTTCTTGAGAGAATTGAGTTCCTTCCTTCACTAACTCCCGTAAATTTTCTTTCATAAGCATAAACTTTATCTTCATCTACCAAGTATGAAAGCCTTGGACATTGAACTTGTCAATTTTATAAGTAGCCATGAGAGGGTCTTACCTTTTTCATGTAGTGTCTACTCTCTTACAAAATGACTAATCTTGTTGAACAAAGAAATATCCCTCACCATACAAATGTAGATTGCTAGAGATAAATTCAGAAAAGCCTAATTGTTTAGTATATTCATACCTAGTTGGCTTCTCCTAAAGTTTCTTGGCTAGGGTTGAACTTTGTCCTTTTTGTAGTCTTCTTCAAGTGCTTAGCATTGGAAGAACCTTAAAAGCTTGGCCTTTTGACAAGAGATTAGTCCCAATTGAACTTCAATTTGAAATTGCATTCTCTGATCTATACCTTAGCATCACTTCATTCCTCAAACATCATCCTAGCATTTACTCTAGCATCAACTTTCCAAAACTGTCAAAAATGCTTTGCAAAATACTAGCTCAACTTGGAGGGAAGAATTCACACAGCTAGAGAAGAGTTTGAGAGGGCTTTCTATGCAAAAATAAAGTTGAATACCAAGATAGATTCAGCACATAGCATAGGTGAAATAGTGTGCCATCTTGTCTGGGAGAGCTACACCTTCTTTGACTGTTCTTTCCTTGATTTCTCCTTGCTCTAGCATGCATTGGCCTTCAAAATTCACCAGCAACAAGCTCTAAACATAGACTAACTTGTGATAGAAGGAATGTGGCAATAGGTGAGCATAGAGGCAAAATTACGCATTTGGTCGTCAGCCTCTGTTTGGATCAGTGTGGATGAAATAGACCATCTCTGGAGGAATGCTCTGAGCCAGAGGAGCACTCGATAAGGTAGAGTCTGCAGCTAGGAGGGCTTGGCAAAAGATGCAAGGGATGGGGAGAACAGAACTAAGCCATTTTTGAAGAGGAATGAAGAAGAAAGCTTCAAAAAGAGGTGATGGAGAAGATGATGAGGTGGCACTACCAAAGTGAGTTCTCCAAAGCCTACCAGCTCTGATAGCAAATGTAGAAGAATGTGGGATAGAATAGATGCATCATGGTATAGAGAGAGAGAGCTCAAGTGAGGCAAAATCCATTGTATTAGAACGAATGAATGTCCTCCATTATATAGAGTGAGAGGATGGTGTAGGCACCTCCCCTATATCAGTGAAGCTCCTATGTACAGACGCATAGTAGGAAGTTTGATTTATATGACCATTACTAGGCAAGATTTGAGCTATGCTGTTGGATTGGTAATTCAGTTTATGCAGGCTCCAAGGAAACTGCATTTGGATGTGGCTAGATGCATATTGAGGTATGTGAAGTCCACATTGCATTATGGACTGTTTTATGAGACTGGGGTTCAGATATAGTTGCATGGATACACTGATGCTGATTGGGCTGGTAGTATTTTTGATAGATGATCTACCAGTGGATATGTGTTCTCTTTCGGGAGTGTTGCAGTCACTTGGAGCAACAAGAAACAACCTACAATTGCCTTGTCGAGCACAGAGGCTGAGTACAGGGGTGCAGCAATGGCTGCATGTTAGGTATCTTGGTTGCATAAGCTACTTTATGATATGCATTAGTCTACAGATGGGCCGGTTGTCATTTATTATCACAACATGAGCAGTACATGAGCAGTATACACTTGGTGAATAACCCAGTCTATCATGTTAGAACAAAGCACATTGAGGTGCATTATCACTATGTGCGGGACAAGGTTTTACTAGGTCTTATTGATCTAGTTTATGTTAGCACTGAGGATCAGGTGGCTAACATATTCACGAAGGCATTCAGCGCAGAGAAGCTGCGTAAGTTCAGAGACCTACTTGGTGTGCACGAATTGGGATTGAGCTCGAGGGGGAGTGTTGAGACATTGAGCTCCACTCGTGATATGCTAGGGTGACTATTGTGCATTTATGTCACTGACTTGTTAGCTACAGATGCCGTTGGTACACCGCCCATGAATAATAGCTGGATGACATCTATCTTTATGTACTCTAGTTTGTGGCTCAGTTAGTATGCCACCTTAGTTAGCTGAGTTTGGTTTGAGACCCACATATAGGGTTCATCTATTCGTTTGTACTTAGAGTTCTTTTGGCTTTCACAACCTCTTCACAACTAAGAAGAGGAAAACTATTTTCAGCCTCCACCTTTGTGTGTATTCCCCCATTGTGTATGTGAGAAACTTGCAAGTGAGACTCCTTCCTTCTCTCCCACTCTCTTCACATAAAGGTGACCAGGCCAAATGATCTACTTCAACAGACAAGCTCAAGGGAGTTCGATACCCAAATCCACCAAGATCAGTGATTACAAGCAATGTGCACATGGAAAGATTATAGCTCAAACTCAGGGAGTTTGATCCCCAAATACCCAAAGTCCGCTCCAAAGTCCAAGTATTGAAGGATCCCAGGCACAGGCAGTATGTTCCAACTACCACCACCCGAAACAAGGAGATGCACATTTTTGGGCCACAAGTACATGCGCCTTGCACTTTTCAGCTCCACATCCATAGGAAATAGCTACACCAATGAAAATAGCCATGAAAGGAGTACAGCTCAAACTCAAGAAGTTTATTCCCCAAATATTATCCCAAGAGAGGGTTACCATTGAGTGTCTCACGGAAGCTGAAGCTTCGCCACTCCAGGTTTTGAGCCTAGTCTACAGGGTTTGAACCTTGAGTTCTACATGCAACTCCTACATGCAACTTCTACATGTAGAGAGAGAATGTCTTACAATTCCTACATGCAGAGAGAGCAGCTCTTCAACTTGTATAAATACCCCATAATGGAATGAAGCCCACACTCTTTGGGGCATTGTCTTGAGTTCTACTTTGGTATTCCAAGAAATTGTCTCAAGTGTCCATTCTTCCTTGCACTCCACATCCAAAAGCATGTCCTAACCTTGCAACTCCTCCTCCACTCTCCTCCAACCTTGCAACCCATCCTCTTCCTCTCCTCCTCCCTCCTCCTGCTCCCTTCTCCTTCTCCCTCCTCCTCCCTTCTCCTCCTCCTCCTCCTCCTCCTCCTCCTCCCTCCTCCCTCCTCCTCCTCCCTTCTCCTCCCTTCTCCTCCTCCCTCCTCCTCCTCCTCCTCCTCCTCCCTCTTCCTTCCCCCATGCTCTTACACCTTCTTCCTCTCCCACTCCTATGCTCCCCCTAAACCTTTAGTTCTTCAATCCTTAAATCTCCATGATCTACAAGGGAGACGAGTTCTCCACCATGTACTCTACCCTGAACCTTGAAACCTCTTCTAAACTCTGGAAACTCTCTCTAAACCTTGGATCCTCCTTCTAACCCTGGAACCTCTTCTAAACTCTCAAACCTCCTTCTAAACCTTGGAACTCCTTCTAACCTTGGAACCTCCTTCCAAACTCTAAAACCTCCTTCTAACCCTTAAACTCCTCCTAAACCCTACAACCCCCAATGAAGGCGAAAGCCTTCATTACCTCAACCATGATGATACACGTTCATTTTACATATGCATGCACTATGTTTGCTTACCACACTTAAGCCTACGTCTCTCACTGGAACATGACTCGAGGTCCTAGGCTACACGTATACTACAAACGACAACCCCAATATATCTGTAGGTGACAAAAAGCCTTGAAACCCTATAAATTGAGAATACCTTGGTCTTCCCGCAGAAGCCATGGGAAAGAGCCAACATTTGGCACGGCTGCCAGGGAGACTAGTGTCTCAAGTAACGAGTAAACATACACAGGTATGTGTAAAAAACAAACTACTTCGAGCTTTCATGAACATAACACTCAAGGGCAAGGAGAGTAAAATTTTTTCCATTTCTAGCCAAACATATCAATCCCAAGCATCAACCTTGGGTTACTACCTTAAGAAATTTTCTTTATTTTTTAAAAGGAGCCACTTGATAAACAATCAAGCTAGGTAGTGGACATAAATGTGTAGAGCTTGCAATTTTGATCATTTCACCTTTTTGCAAAAGAGCAAACCGAGCTAACCATAAAAAGTTACGGCTCGGTAAGAGTTTAGGGTTTATCCCTAAACCTAAACCCATTTCCTATAAAAACCCACTCCACGCCCTCATTCTTCATCTTTCACATCTTGCCTCCATCCTCTTTCCCATTCTGAGCTTAATGCAAGACACTCTTCCCTCTCCATCGACCACCACCCTACTCCCATCCTCATATGGTAAGTTACTTCGAGCCCATCTCATAGCGATAACCTAGCCATCCACCCACTGTCCATTGGTCCTCAACAATCCCGTTACATCGAGAAAGACTTGGAGAGTGTTCAGGTGACCATCTCTTCCTCCCTTTGGATTTCCATCAAAGTTTTCTATTTTTCGTCAAAGTTTTTTGTCCGCCAAGTTTTTTCTTTTTCCCCCCTCCATCTCCCCCTCCACCCTCCCCTCCATCTCCACCACCCACATCCCCTCCCCCTCCTCCATCTCCCCCTCCACCACCACCCCCTTGTTGAAGAAGTGAAAGGAAAGCATGAAACTGAACATGAAACAAGAGAATGCTTATAGAATGAAGAAGGGTGAGGTCCATATGTAGGCACCTCTACATGAGCCACTAAGCTCTACAATCATCTCCTCAATCAGCTCCTAGAATCTCTCAATCAGCCTATGTGGCATCTACCACCACCTAACAGTGCTTATGGGCACCTAACTATGCCTCTAGCACACACACATAGAACCCAAGGTGTGCCTGGGGCATACATCTTGAGATATCCCATCAAACCCCCCCTCAAGGGAATGCCTCAGGCTATGTCAAGGATACATCTAGTCACATAGTGTCTCAAGCCATCTCATGGTGGTCAAGGATAAATCTATGGCTAGGATCTCATGCTAGCAAGGGTTCCCAAGGGTGTGAAGTCAAACAAAGGGATACATAAGACTCCCCAATGGTTATCTCCCTGTTGGTAAACTGAAAAGAAAGCATGGAGTGAACACAAACTTAGAATTCTTGCTTATGGAATGAAGAAAGATGAGGTCCTTAAGTAGGCACCTCTTACATGATCACTAACATCACTGATGGCCTTTGAGCTCCACAATCATCTCCTCAATCTACTCCTAGATTCTCTCAATCATCCTATGTGGCTTCTATCACCATCTAACTGTGCTTATGGGCACCTAATTGTGCCTCTAGCACACACACATAGAAACCAAGGTGTGCCTGAGGCATACACCTTGAGATATCCCAACAAAACCCCCCCTTAAGGGAATGCCTCAGGCTATGTCAAGGATACAGCTAGCACAAGGTGTCACATGCCATCTCATGGTGGTCATGGATCTATCAATGTCTAGGATCTCAAGCTAGCAAGGGTTCCCATGGGTGTAAGGTAAACAAAAAGGGATACAAAAGACATGGTTATCTCCCCTGCATGTACATGCACACAATGTCTGCAAGAGGTACCATGGAGCAAAAAACACATACACATGGCCTACATCATATGGTGACCAGAGGTGTTTACAAAGAACACAATAGTTTATTCCATTCATTTTGGAGGACTATCTAGGCAGAGTACCTTGACTCAACATAAAAGAGAGATTTGGAGCATATATGGAGATGGTTCAAAAAGCATAATATTCAAAGGATGCCTCATCTTGTGGAGGCACATCAACTGAAAGTAGATTGGCATTTTCTGTCTTTGAAGTTGCTTCCTTTTTGGCTCTACAAAACTTTTCATGATGATTGTTTTTGCCACAGTGTTTGCATGGATTGATCTTGAAGCAATCTTTTGAGAGGTGATTTGTCTTCCCACAATGATTGCAAGTTGAAAACTTGCCCTTCTGGATTTTTATGGTGTAGGCTATGTCATTGCCTCTCAGGAGTTCCATGTGCCTTTCTTCTTCTTGAAGAGCAGACATAAGACCTTCAAGATTAGGATTAGGAAGATTTTTCAAAGTGGTAATAACATGATCATAATCTTCAGGCATACTCTTGAGCAACACTGCCATAGCATCATCTGTAGTGATAGGAGAGTTGATAGAAGCAAGTTGAGTCATGAGACTCTGCATGTAATTGACATGGGCAGCCAAAGGAGTGCCACTAACCATCTTCAATTCAAAGAAAGCAATCTTAAGTGATAATTTTGAGATGTGAGAGCTAGCACCAAAAATAATGTCAAGCTTCTGCCAAGCTTCTGAAGGAGACTCTAGGTCAGAGATGTGATGAATATAGTCATCTCCTAAAGCAAGAGCAATGATGCCATATGCTTTTTCCTCTCTAGTGGGATCCCTTGCCGGGCGTGTTGGAGCTAAGAATCCTCCAACATTGGAGGCTGTTGAAGAAGAAGTTGAAGCCGGTTTGACAAGTCCCCAAAGGTTTTCCCTCATTAATGCAAACTTGACCTTCATCTGCCATGTGTGGAAGCCCTTCCCATTGAACTTATCTATATTCAATATGGTAGCCATGAGAGGGTCTAACCCAAGAATTGGGCAGTGTCTTCTCTCTTACAAGGCTAGAATAACAACTAAAAAGCTTCAAAATATAAGCATTTTAATGTAGCAAAGACTTGTGACCAAATTTCAATCAATGATGCTTTCACTTACATGCTTCACAGAGGTGGCTAAATGAAAGCTTTCAAGTCAAATCCAAGTATAGCAACTTAAAAGAAAGTTGTAGCCACAGTTGTACTAATGCTTTTCAAAACTTCAAAACCTCAGAAATGCCAAAGTAGCATCTAATGTAGCATCACTTTCACACCCTTGTCAAAACTGTCAAAAACAGAGGTCTGAAATTGGAGGGCTTGTATCTTACTCTCCAAAGCAAAGAAAAAGGGGCTCTCTAAAGCAAAAGAAAGCTCTTATACCAGAGAAGATCCACTGAGGAGGAGAGGTACGATTCCGCACCAGGTTGCCATAGCTAGCTTCTTCAAAATCGACTGGTTTTTTTTTTGTCTTCTCCTTGAATATGTAGCCATTGCTACTCAGATTTCAACAGCAGATTTTCCTCAGTGTCATCCAGCATGGGCTGAGAGGAATTTGTAGATAGATAGGTACACAGGCAGAATTGCGTGAATTTTCATCGATCAGTGTGAGTGTTGGCATTCCACGTACAGTCAAAATTTCAGAGAAAGCTTGTAGCTGGAAATTTGCCCATATAAGAGGAGTTTGCAGCTTAGAGGGTTTGGGCAAAGGTCGTTTGTAGGCAGAGAACAAAGCTCTCAAAGATTTGGGGAAGAAGGAGGAAAATGGAGAAGAAGAAGATGGAGAAGAGTAAGATGATGTGGCACAAATGGGCTCAAGGGGGATCAAAGGGCTCTGATACCATGTTGGTAAACTGAAAAGAAAGCATGGAGTGAACACAAACTCAAAATTCTTGCTTATGGAATGAAGAAAGATGAGGTCCTTAAGTAGGCACCTCTTACATGATCACTGACATCACTGATGACCTCTGAGCTCCACAATCATCTCCTCAATCTGCTCCTAGATTCTCTCAATCATCCTATGTGGCTTCTATCACCACCTAACTATGCTTATGGGCACCTAACTGTGCCTCTAGCACACACACATAGAAACCAAGGTGTGCCTGAGGCATACACCTTGAGATATCCCAACACTCCCCTGCATGTACATGCACACAATGTCCACAAGAGGTACCATGGAGCTAAACACATACACATGGCCTACATCATATGGTGACCAGAGGTGTTTACAAAGAACACAATAGTTTATTCCATTCATTTTGGAGGACTATCCAGGGAGAGTACCTTGACTCAACATAAAAGAGAGATATGGAGCATATGTGAAGCTCGTTCAAAAAACATTATCATCATAGGAGGCCGCATCTTGTGGAGGCACGTCAACTGAAAGTAATTTGGCAGTTTTCGGTTTTGTAGTTTCTTCCTTTTTGGCCTTACAAAACTTTTCATGGTGATTGTTTTTGCCACAATATTTGCAAGGATTGATCTTGAAGCAATCTTTTGAGAGGTGATTGGTCTTTCCACAATGTTTGCAAGGTGGAAACTTGCCCATTTGAGTTTTTATGGCATAGGCTATGTCATTGCCTCTCCAGAGTTCCTTGTGCCTTTCTTCTTCTTGAAGGGTAGTAATAAGACCTTCAAGATTAGGATTAGGAAGATTTTTCAATGTGGTGACAACATAATCATAATCTTCGAGTAATCTTCAGGCATACTTTTGAGCAATACTACCATTGCATCATCCGTAGTGATTGGAGAGTTGATAGAAGCAAGTTGAGTCATGAGACTCCACATGTGATTGATATGGGCAGCCAAGGGAGTGCTGTGAAGATAGTGAGAGAGAAGGAAGGAGTCTCACTTGTGGCTTTCTCACATACACAATGGGGGAATACACACAAAGGTGGAGGCTGAAAAACAGTTTTCCTCTTCTTAGTTGTGAAAGCCAAAAGAACTCTAGTACAAAGAAATAGAAGAGCCCTGTATGTGGGTCTCAAACCAAACTCAACTAACTAAGGTGGCATACTAACTGAGCCACGAACTAGAGTACATAAGGATAGCTATCATCCAGCTATTATTCATGGGTGGTGTACCAACCGCATCTGCAGCTAACAAGTCGGTGACATAAATACACAACGGTCACCCTGGCATATCACGAGTGGAGCTCGATATCTCAACACTCCCCCTCGAGCTCAATCCCAATTCCTGCACACCAAGTAGGTCTCTGAACGTGCATAGCTTCTCTGCACCCAATGCCATCGTGAATATGTCAGCTACCTGATCCTATGTGCTAACATAAACTAGATCAATAGACTAACTAAGGAAAGCAACACTGGTCCTCTTCTAGGACACCGTGAACTTGGTTTGCTTTCTTGAGCTCCTTACCATGAACCAGGCTCTGATACCATGTGAAGATAGTGGGAGAGAAGGAAGGAGTCTCACTTGCGGCTTTCTCACATACACAATGGGGGAATACACACAAAGGTGGAGGCTGAAAAACAATTTTCCTCTTCTTAGTTGTGAAAGCCAAAAGAACTCTAGTACAAAGAAATAGAAGAACCATGTATGTGGGTCTCAAACCAAACTCAACTAACTAAGGTGGCATACTAACTGAGCCATGAACTAGAGTACATAAGGATAGCTATCATCCAACTATTATTCATGGGCAGTGTACCAACCGCATTTGCAGCTAACAAGTCGGTGACATAAATGCACAACGGTCACCTTGGCATATCACGAGTGGAGCTCGATATCTCAACAAGTGCCACTAGCCATCTTCAATTCAAAGAAAGCAATCTTAAGTGACAATTTTGAGATATGAGAGCTAGCACCAAAAAGAATATCAAGCTTTTGCCAAGCTTTAGAAGGAGACTCCATATCAGAAATGTGATGAATATAGTCATCTCCTAAGCCAAGAGCAATAATGCCATAGGATTTCTCCTCTCTAGCAGGATCTCGTGCCGGGTGTGTAGGAGTTGAGGATTATCCAGCATTAGAGACTGTTGAAGAAGAAGTGGTTTGACAAGCCCCCAGAGGTTTTCCCTCATCAATGCAAACTTAGTTTTCATTTGTCATGTGTGAAAGCCTTTACCATTGAACTTATCAATATTCAAGAAGGTAGCCATGAGAGGGTCTAACCCAAAATGGGTAGTGTCTACTCTCTTACAAGGCTAGAAAAAGCTTCAAAGTACAAGCATTTGGTGTAGCAAAGACTTGTAACCAAATTCCATAATAAAAATCATAATGGAAATGATACTTCAACTTGCATGCTTCATAGAGGTGGCTAAATGAAAGTATTCCAGGCAAATCTAGGTATAGCAACCTAAAGGAAAGTTGTAGCCACAATTGTACTGATGCTATTCAACACTTTAAAGTATCAGAAATGCCGAAGTACATCTAATGTAGCACCAAATTCACAACATTGTCAAAACTGTCCAAAATAGAGGCCTGATCTTAGAGGGCTTGGATATCCCTCTTCAAAGCAAAGAAAAGAAGGATTTTTAGGTAGAAATAAAGCTGGTATACCAGAGAAGAGCCACTGAAGAGGATACCAAATAATAGCGGGCAATGGGATAGGGGCTCGGTGGAATCGTATAGTGACGACGGAGGGGTAAGCATAAAACACCAGAGGGCGTAATAACACAGCGATGGGTAGTGTGATGGCTATAGCACAATGGGCAAAGGGGAAAGATTATGACTATGAGCATGGGGGTGGGTTCACCGCATCGATGGTGGGGTAGTAAGATATCAATATTCGATGGGGAACCACAGCACCGGTCAACGACTTGTCAGATCGGTGCAGAAGTAACTCTAAAATGCATTAACTTCGAGTGGCGGGGTAAACCCTGGACAAAGGTTAGGTCGGTGGGGAAATGCTATAGCACTGGGTCAATGCAGGTTGACCTGCAGGATTTGGCTAACGTCGTGTTGGTTGGTAGGGAATCTGGTTGGTGCAATACGCTACAGCACCGACTCGACAGGATAGTCATACACAGTTTTGCCGACTAAGATTTGATTATTTCCTAGGGTTTTGCAGTTTCTGTTCATGATTTTTTGTGATGGGGGGGTGCTACCTACCTAACCTACCTACTCAATGAAAAAAAACATGAAAACAAACACTTTTTAGAAGCCAAAATGCAAAAACTCAGAAAAGGGGAGTTCTGGAACATAAAACTACTTCAAAACTTGACAAGAATCCTTAGTTTTGTTGTTTTTCAAGGTGATTAGACCAAACATGCACCTTAGCAATCAAGCCTACTAAGTTCCTATCAACTTGAAATACCAAAAAGCATCAAAGATAAGCTCCCCATGCTCACAAATGGCATTCCTATAAGAAAAAACAGATTTCTATCGTCTCTCTCTCTCCTTCCACCTCTCTTCTCTCCTACGACTCCAATAAAAAGCTCCAAGGTAAGCTTGAAGACTTGTGCAATAGGAATCTATCCAAGGGAGACAAGTGCAAATGCAAAAGCATACCTTTTATCCCCGATAGGGCACCAAAAATGTTGTGGGTCTCAGCGGTGACTCATGTGTCGTGGGGTAATTGCAGATAGGCTGATGGAGTCTCCACTCCTAGCTTCTTCTTGTGGGAGAAATGCATAGCACGAGCCATCCGCAAGTGTCACTCAAGTGGCCTCCAGATTGTTGCAATGTGGTTTCATGCGAGAAAGAGCGAAGAGGAAGAGGGGAGGGGAGAGGGAGAAGGAGGGAGAAGGGAGGAGCAGGAAGGGAAGAAGGAGAAGGGAGTGAAGGGGGATAGAGTGACAACTACAAAGGCACTATGAGGCAATAAGAGAACACCCAAAACACTCTCTTAGAAGAAAAGAGGGATCTTGTATTCAACTTGGTGCAAACAACAAATGAAGACCAAAGTCAAACATTTGGTCTTTTATACATGTCACCTTTTGAAGGGAGGGCCAACCCTTTTCCTTTTTAGCACTCTCCCTCACATTACAACCAAGGGCTCTTGGCCTCATAGGGTGACAAGGCATATTGCTATTCTTACCATCTCTCCCTACTAGCAGAAATAGCACTTGTGTTAACCATATTAGAGCACTTGGGAAAAGCCTGGCATTAGGAGGTGGTCCTAATCGGTTCCCAACTGGTGCTTGTGTTAGCCTCGCCACTCCTAGGCTTAGGTGATTTGGGGCTCAAACGCCTTGAGTACCCTCACACCTTCACCTGTTTGGGGATTGAACCCTGTAGACTACGCTCAAAACCTAGAGTGGCAAAGCTCAGCTTCTGCAAGACACTCAATGGTAGCCTTGTCTCGAGATAATCTTTGGGGAACAAACTCCCTGAGTTTGAGCTGTACTCCTTTCATGGCTATTTTCATTGGTGTAGCTATTTCCTATGGATGTGGAGCTTAAAAGTGCAAGGCGCATGTACTCCTCGTGGCCCAAAAGTGTGCATCTCCTTTTTTCAGGCGGTGGTAGCTGGAACATATCGCCTGTGCCTAGGATCCTTAAATCTTGGACTTTGGAGAGGACTTTGGGTATTTGGGGATCAAACTCCTTGAGTTTGAGCTATACTCCTTCCATGTGCACATTGCTTGTAATCACTGATCTTGGTGTATTTGGGTATCAAACTCCCTTGAGCTTGTCCATTGAAGTAGATCATTTGGCTTGGTCAACTTTACTCACCCATTACCCTACATTTGGCGGCTGTACTCTGTGGATGTTAACACACTCTCTCTCTCTCTTTCTCTCCCTCCCCTCCCCTCTTCTCTCTCTTAATCTCCCACTCTCTCTCTCTCTCTACCCCTCGCTTTCTCTCTATCTCTCTTTTCAAATTTAAAAACTCAAATTTCAATAAGAAACTAATTGAAATAGAACTCCTAAACTCAAAATAAGAAACTAATTGAAAAAGAATTGTAATCCCTACTTTAAAAAAACTCCCTCTCTGGCGACCACGGCTGCCAAGAGTTTTCATTCTCTCTCTTTTCCTCTTTGAGTTTTCATTCTCTCTCTCTCTCTCCCTCTTTCTCTCCCTCCACCCCTCTTCTCTCTCTTAATTTCTCTCTCTCCCTCCCTCTCTCCTCTCTTTCTCTTTCTCTCCCTCCCCTCTTCTCTCTCTTTCTCTTCCTCCCCTGTTCTCTCTCTTAATCGGTCTCTCTCTCCCTCCCTCTCTCTCTCTTTCTCTCCCTTTCTCTCTCTCCCCCTCCCTCTCTCTCTCTCTCTCTCTCTCTCTCTCTCTTTCGCTCTCTCTCTCTCTCCCTCCCTCCCTTGTCTCTCTATTAATCTCCCTCCCTCTCTCTCTCTCTCTCCTTTCTCTCTCTTTTGGTACCTCCCCACTTCTCTCTCTTAATCTCTCTCTCTCTCTCCTTCTCTCTCTCTCTCTCTTTCTCTCCCTCCCCTCTCCTCTTCTCTCTCTTAATCTCCCCCCCCTCTCTCTCTCTCTCTCTCTCTCTCTCTCTCTCCCCTCTATCTTAACCTCTCTCTCCCCTCTTCTCTCTCTTAATCTCTCTCTCTCCCTCCTACTCTCTCTCTCTTTCTCTCCCTCCCCTCTCCTCTTCTCTCTCTTAATCTGCCTCTCTCTCTCTCTCTCTCTCTCTCTCTCTCTCTCTCTCTCTCTCTCTCTATCTCTAGCTCTCGCTTTCTCTCTATCTCTCTTTTCAAATTTAGAAACTCAAATTTCAATAAGAAACTAATTGAAGTAGAACTCAAAAACTCAAATAAGAAACTATTTGAAAAATAATTGCAAGTAAAGAAAAATAATTGCAAGAAGAATTGTAGAATTGCAAGTAATGAAAAAGAATTGCAAGTACCTGGAAAAAGTGGAAAAAGTAAGGCTCCGCTTGTCCTTGCTCTTCCGCTTGGTCTTGGTTGCTTCAATGAAATGAGGAGAGAATGAGAATGAATGAATGGAAAGAAGATTATATATAGGAAAAACTAGGGTTTTACTCCCACTCCTCCCACTCACGAATAAATTTGAATTTTTAAAAAAGAGAGGGAAATTTAAATTCAACATTCTTCCAGAGAAATTTGATTTCAAATTTTTGTTCAACATTCTTCTCGTATGATTTGTGTTCAACATTCTTCCGATACATCCCTCTTGTTTGTCGCTCTTGCTCGTGGTACGCTCTTGTTTGTCACTCTTGCTCGTGGGTCGTTCTCCTAATCTTTTACTCTTAGTGGTAAGATTTCGACCTCTCTCTCCCTCTACTCCTCTTCTGTATATCATGCTCTCTCTCTCACAATCTCTCAGAGTCGAGCTCTCACTCTCTCTCTCTCTCTCTCACACACACACTCTCTCTCTTTGTCCTCTTCCCTCCCTTTCCTCTTCTCTCACCTAGGGGCTGCGGCTGCTAGGAGTCCTCTCTCTCTGCTCCCCTCCCCTCCCCTCCTCTCTCACTCCTCTCCCTCGCTTACTCCTCTCACCCTGGGGTCCATGGCCACCAAGGCTCCTATCTCTCTCTCCTCCCCTCCCCTTCCCCTACCCTCCCCCCACTCCTCTCCCTCCCCTCACTTTCTCTCTTTCTCTCCTCCCCTCATCGCTCTCACTCCTCTCACCACTAGAGGCCACGGCCGCCAAGGCTCCTCCTTCTCTCACCTCTCTATCCTCTTTATCCTCAATCCTCTAGAGCTCTTCCCTCACTTTCTCTCTCTCCTCTCCCTCCCCTCACTCATCTTTCTCTCTCCTCTCCCTCCCCTCACTCCTCTGTCTCTCTCTCTCCTCTCCTATCTCTCTCTCCTCCCCTCCCCTTTCCCTCACTCCCCTCACTTTCTCTTTCTCTCTCTCTCCTCTCCTCCCTCCACTCCCTCCTCTCACCCGTGGGGGCTGCGGCCGCCAGGGCTCCTCCTTCTCTCTCCTCTCTCTCCTCACTCCTCTCTCTTTCCTCACTTTCTCTCTCTACTCTCCCTCCACGCACTCCTCTTTCTCTCTCTCTCCTCTCCCTTCCCTCACTCCTCTCACCCGAGGGGCCACGGCTGCCAGGACCTCTCTTTTTGTCTCCTCTAGCTCCTCTCTCTCTCTCTCTCTCTCTCTCTCTCCTCCCTCACTCCTCTCTCTCTCCTCCCCCCTCTCTCTTCCCTCACATTCTCTCTCTACTCTCCCTCGCCTCACTCCTCTTTCTCTCTCTCTCTCTCCTCTCCATCCCCTCACTCCTCTCACCTTGGGGGCCGTGGCTGCCAGGACCTCTATTTCTCTCTCCTCTCGCTCCTCTCTCTCTCTCTCCCTCCCCTCACTCCCCTCACTCCTCTCTCACCTCCCCTCACCCCACCGCCTCCCTACCCTACCCTCCCCTACCCCCTACCCTGCCACCTCCCCTACCCTACCCATTGCGCTACCCCCTACCCTGCCTCCCTACCCTACCCTCCCCTACCCTCTGCCCTACCTCCCCTACCTCGCCCCCTCCCCTCCCCTACCTGTCACCTTCCCTCCCCTACTCTCTACGCTACCCCCTACCCTGCCTCCCTACCCTACCCTCCCCTACCCTCTGCCCTATCTCCCCTACCTTGCTGCCTCCCCTCCCCTACTCTCTACACTACCCCATACCCCGCCATGCCTCCCCTACCCCGCCGCACCTCCCCTACCCCCCCTACCTCCCCTACCCTCTGTGCGACCCCCTTCCCTGTCGTGTCTCCCCTGTTGGAGATTAACTCTTCACTTATAGAATAGCTTCAACTAGATTAACACAACAATCACAAATGGTGTAGACTCAGAGAAAACGCAGCAAGTTTCGACACATGAAATGACACAATACTTTATTCAAAAAGACTTAGGACTATGCCTCACCCGTACTTGGTTTGTTGGCATACAAACAACTCAAAGACTCACAATACTATGAAGCATCTCGCTTTGACTCTATAGGCACGAATGCCTCGACAAAAAGGAGAGACTAATCTCTTCCATGCAAGATATACTCTATGTGTCGGTTGCCGCCATCAACTCGTGGTTGCCCAGAAGGCTCTCGCTGTCAACCAAGAGACACCCATGTGTCTTTTATCTATTGGAAGCCCCTCAATCACTTGCATGGTCCAATCACCTTCAAGCTGCCGCCTAATGTCCATGTGGCCAGTGAGCCGACTCAATAAGAACCATGCACAATAATTTGACTCCTTGAGAGGAATCCCCAACATACCCTCCTGAATCCGAACAAGGAAAAAGAAAAAAACATGTCGAGATGATGAGCATCGTAGTTCACTATCTCAGTAAGCCTTGTGACATCGTAGTCATAGTTGCAAATGCCAAGAACATCCAATATTCTTGCCTTCAGTAACATTGCTAAGCATCGTAGCTCAATCTCAACCTCCATCAAAATAATTCAGAATCAGAATGCGTAGTCCTGATCAGGCAGGTCATCTGAGGCCAACCTTGCCATGTGCTATGGTGGTGTCGATCCTTCAGTAACACAAGCCTTGGTCTTCTCTTTTTTCTCAGCCATATCCTTCTGCTTCTTCATACAAAATCTTTCGATGTGGCCTGGCTTACCATAATAGTAGCACGAAATTGTTTGCATCTTCCGATTATCTTTTGCAACATAGGCAGTGTCTCCAATAAAAAGATATTCTTCACACTTATCCTCACTCAACAGCAATCCAACACAATCAATGATATCTGCATCATCATCTAGTCGCAAAATCTGGGCAACTTCATTATATCGGGTGGGCAAGCTCTTTAGTCATTTTGCTTTCTGATCGTCTTCTTCAACTTTGGTCCCAATCTCTTGAAGCTGCATTAAAATTGCTTGCATACGATTCAAAAATGTTGCTAGATCCTCATTATCACTCATGCGCAAATCGTAGAGTTGTTGCTTCAGGTTGGCCTTGGAGTGTCACATCTTGACTCCGAATAGAGCTTCAAGAATTACCCAGTTTGTTGCTACAGTCTTTGTCACATCTAAGTGATGGAAATATTATTCTCCTAATGCCCTACCCATCATACCAATGGCCTTATCGTTATCCCTCCTCCATATGTGCTTCTCTCCTTCAATTGTTGGTTCTTTCTTAGTATTAGAGAGAATACCCCACACGGCTTTTTGCATAAACCACAGCTTCGTTGACAACTACCAACTTGTTGGAAAGGTCACCTCCCCATCTGTAAGCCCCCATATGAGGAGAGCATGGGGGAGGGAGACCTAGGGTAGTACCCAATAGAAAAAGAGAGAAAGGGGCTGCCACATAGACAGCATCATGGCTGTCATGTGGGCAGCACATCTAGAACTGTTATGGGCAGGACAGAGGGCCAAGAGAGTGCAGAAGCATGGCAGATCTGTATGGATTACAGACGCCTACTGTACGGCTGGTTTCAGGGTCACATATGGAGCTCAGGTAGGAGCCCTAGAGCTGGAACAAGCCCGGAGCAGAGGCAAGACAGGTTGGGATAGATTGCGATGGATCTAGGACATGGAGGCGCACTGTTTGCAGTAGGTTTTGGGGGGGCTGGACCCTGTATATATAATAGGGCATTTGCCCTTGAAAGGAGGGCCAAAGCCCTAGTGTTGTGGGCCAAGGGCCCTTGTAATGAGAGCCCCAAAAGGGCAGCCCACAGTCCCATAAATGGGGAGCTGTGGGGTCAGTTTTCAGATAGACTGAGTCGGCTAGATTAGGGCTGACCAGTCGGTATTTTTGCCAGGCCCTTGGGGCCTATAAAAGGAGAGGCCCTAGGCCTCATTTGACATCATCTGGAGTAGCCAGTCCACCAGCAGAAGGAGCAGCAGCAGGGCTACCTTTGGGCCTATAGTCAGGAGGAGAAAGAAGTACCTTGTGCTGCAGACTTAGCTTGCAGGAGGCTGCCCACCTAGGCTGGTTTCCAGACAGCAAGGTGGATAGGATCATTTTGGACGGAAAGTCTACAGAAGCTCGAGGTGGAGCACGCGGGCTCGAGTCTAGAGATAGCCACAGCAGATAGGAGAAGGGCTTTGTGGTAAGATCAGAGGACCACACCATTGGTGGGACTCTGGATCTGTCTCTTTTGTATTGTGTCCATAGTTGTGGATGAAAATATATATTTTGGTGGTTTCTCTATCTAATTGATTCATTGTCTATTGATGAGTCTGCACACCTATTGTATGCACATAAGTAAAGAAGTCTGTGATTCCACACCCACACCACACACTGTGTGAGCTCCTGGGCATTACTATAAGTCTTCCGCTACGTGTACCCTCTGTTGGGTATTTTCTAACATGGTATCAGAGCCCAAGTAGGAGGCTCACAGGTGTGGGAGCCTGAAGGCAGGGACCTTGCTGAAGGACGACCCTGATTCAAAAGCTCTAGGGAATCGACTTCCACGACTAGAGGATTGTGCCCTTGCGAGAAGGAGGGTGACTCAGGTTCAATCAGGTGCGTTCAGAGTTCTGGTTTACTGAAATTGAGTTTGGTTGACTTTGCTGTGTGGTATAAATAGCAGAGATGTCGACATCTATAGCCTCTTCAGCCCCTACTTTCCCTTCCTCCTCCTCCAGTTTTCTCTCTTTCACTATCCCTAACTTTGGAGAGTCTCGGAACCTGGACGGGACTAATTACCCGATCTGGAAAGTGAAGATCCAGAGTCATTTAGTGGCTCGAAAGTTGTGGAAGCTGACCATGGGAGAGGAGTCGAAGCCAGAGGACATGGTGGACAGTAAAGGGGAGGTACTCATGGCAGTAGACAGAGAGGAGCTTGAAGCTTGGGAAGACAGAGATGCCCATGCCCTGGCAATAATCATAGGGACTACGGCAGACCGTTCTTCTGCATATCCAACTGGCCGAGACATCAGTAGAGGCGGGGGCCACCCTGAAGGATCTGTACCAGACAGACAATACCTCCCGGATTGTGCTTCTTCAGTATCAACTCTACAATCTTGATATGGAAGAAGGCGATACGATACATAGCCATTTGACGAAGGTCAAGGTGGTGCGGGATCAGCTGGCAGCAATTGGTCAGAAGACAGACTCATGCCATCTAGACTTGATGGTACTGAGGAGATTGCCTTGGATTTTCAAGAGCTTTGTTACGGCTATGACAGTAGGACAAAGGACCAAACCTCTGACATTTGAGGAGTTGTGTCCATTACTTCTACAGGAGGAAGCATGAGAGAAGCTCTACAACGAGGACAAAGACGACAACGTGATGCTGGCGAAGGATTCTACTGGCAAAGGAAAGGGCAAGCCTAATAGTGGCTGTTAAGGGCAAAAGAAGCAACAGCAAAGAGGAACTAGGGGGGGAGTCCTTAGATTATTATCATTAATACGTTGTATCTAGTTTATAGTGAGATATGAAAAGACGGAAGTTCTAGGACCAGGCGGAGAACTGACGAGGCACGGCAACCGTCACGGCAACCGTGAAGGAGTTATGTGTGCCGGTTAGATAAAAGAGAAGAGAGCGATCATTCAGGGGGCTCATTGATGAGGATCGGAGCAAGGATCAGTGTGATCAGAAGAGGAACATTGTTATGTATCAGAGAGTACGGTGTTGTACTGCTCGGAGAAGTGTAATACAGATATTCCATTGCATCTATCTTATTGTTTTATCATGAATGATTCTGTCGATCACTGTTCTACTCTATGAATTTTCATACGCAGTTCTGAAGTTCGATTACGCATGTAAATCTGTCGCAGTAGTGCGTTTCGAGTTAGTCTTCAGAGTAGAGAGGGCTAACACTTTGGCGACCACGGAAGATTTCCATGTTCGTCGCGGTGGATACCCCGGAGAGGTTGGATGCTCCCCATCTGTAATACTCTGATTCCTCGGTGCGTGGACTAGCGCATGAATGACGCTGGGAGTGAGCCAGGGGGAACATCGCGCTCTCCGGCACGGCCTCGGGAGCCTGCAACTCCAGTATCGGCACGTACAACCCGCGAGGAACGGCATGACAGATATGTGGCTCAACGTGATCTTCTCTTCGGCTTCTTCACGGATAGTGAGAGTAGTAGCTGCTCTGACACACCTCCGCTGATCCCAGGAGAGGAAGGTCCAGTCGTTTCCGGTGTTCAGGAGGAAGGCGAATCCTCCGGACGCAGTAGCCCGTTCGATTTAACAAGTACTCCTCCGGAAGACGAAGCATCACCGTTGCGGAATTCCCCACCACCGAGTCCCAGGAGACGGAGGGGTGGTGTGCCTGCAGGAAGCGGAGCCCCAGGTCCGTCACCAGATCCCGGTAGGGGAGGTGGAGGCGGTGGAGGCGGAGGCGGGGGTGGAGTTCCGGCGGTAAGTAGCGCGGCTATTCCACCACTGGTACCCAGGATGACGGTGAAGTACCCCAAGTTTTCGGGACGGGATAAGGAGGATGCGGATGCACATATATTGTCATTTGAGATGGCATGGATGGTGAATACGGCTCCACCAGTGCAGGCGACAGATCTTATGAAGATGGCGACTTTCATCCCGACACTGCAGAAGCAGGCGGCAGTATGGATCGCGCAATATGGAGCTACCCATTTCGCCACGTTTGATCTATTGCGGGATGCTTTTTTGCTCCGGTTTCGGGAGGACAAGACCCGTGTTCATGTCCTGGCCAAACTGGGGAAACTGGAACAGAAGAACCAAGAAGTGGAGGCGTATGCGGCCAGGTTTCGGTCGTTGATCCGCCGCCTCGATGCAGCAACTACCCCGGCA
Organism: Dipteris shenzhenensis; assembly: GCF_047967505.1. NCBI lineage: Eukaryota > Viridiplantae > Streptophyta > Polypodiopsida > Gleicheniales > Dipteridaceae > Dipteris > Dipteris shenzhenensis. Next base: position 11,527,139 of record NC_141623.1, read on the forward strand.
GTCCCCATCCTAAATGCTTACTTCATGGAGGGGCTGAATAAAGGATTGAAAAGGTCCCTGGCATCGTTGGATCTGGAAGCTCTTTCATTGGAAGAAGTCGTCCAAGCAGCGGTGAGGGCGGAACAAGTTCTGTTTACTTCCAAGGGAAGGAAAGGAAAAGTGAAGTATGAGGAGGCTGAGGGAGACTCCGATACCGATAATGAGGAGGAGTCGGATCAGTCGGATGAGGAGGAGGACAAACGTTCCATGAGGCGGAAGGCTGGAAAAACGGCAGGGAAGTCATTTCCGGAAGGATCTGCTGCTGGAGCCAAAAGCCGGGATAGTGGAATAGGGTCCTCTTCAAAAGTTCGCAAGGATACTTGGTGTAATCGGTGCCGGAATGCAGGACACTTAGCAGAGGAATGCGGTTTGAATGAGCGGTGGTGTGCGATTTGCCAAACAGCGACGCATACCACGAAGATCTGCCGCTATAACGCACGAATAGCCCCGACACCAGCGGTGGCGGCGGTAGTTGCGGCACCAGCCGCAGCACCAGCCGCGGTACCAGCCGCACCGGCGAGAAGACCTTGGCGGCCGAGAACGGCTGGAACAGGTGCAGATGAACCAGCAGGGGAACGGACGTTCCTATGTTTTTATTGCAATCAACCCGGACATCGAAAGGTAGATTGCGAATTATTCAAGCGCCACAAGGCGGAAAAGGAAGCAATCCGGGGATCCGGAGAAGGCAAGTCCACACCAGCAGTGAATGCGGTTCTGATTATCGAATGCGATGATGCCAGTCAGCAACAGGATAGCAAGGAGCCTAGTCCGACGTCCGAAGAAATACCGGAAGTACCGGCGGGTGTCCCTGTTGAAGGCAAAGTGGGAGGAAGTGCGAGCGGAGATGTGCTCGTGGTCACACGATCCCAGGAAAAGGTGCGGGAATACAAGGCCCCGCAAGAGAAGGGGAGACCTACGGCGTTGGACTGGCAGGCACAACAAAAGGTGCGGTCGACGGTCGGTGAATGGGTCCAGAAAACCCCAACGGTGTTACCTAGGCCGAGCGCGGACAAGGCAGTCTCGGTGACGGAGAATGGTGCGAAGGTGGCAAGGCGCCTGCAAGGAGAGCAGCCAGAAGCGACTTGTCTACCTACCAGTCAGAAGGACAGCCTGATGACCAGCGAGGAGGGTGTTGAACCATATGATTTATGGCAGGATTTGCGGAAACAGCAAATACACATGACAATGGAGCAATTGTTAGCATTGGTACCCAATTTCCGGAGTTCTCTCATCAAACAATTGACGGAACCAGTCAGGGCGATGGAGTCGGAGATGGAAGCGGTAACAATGGAAGTGTCGTCAGACGGATCTGCAAAGCCTGAAGCGGAAGTACAGCCTCCTGTTTTTGACGAAGCGGTCCCGGTAATTTTTGTAACACTGGAGAACAGCCGTGTGGGAGGGGTGTTGCTGGACGGAGGGTCTGGGGTTAACATCCTGTTCGAACAAATGCTGGTGCCATTGGGTATCACAAAATGGGAATCAACACCCTTCGCCGTTCGGATGGCAGACCAACGGAGAGTGCAGCCGTTAGGATTGCTCCGTGGATTGAAAATGGAGGTTTGCGGCGTGAAGTTCGAAATCGCTGCGGTGATTCTCCGGATGGAGGATATTAGCGGGTCATACCCGTTATTGCTCGGAAGACCGTGGTTGCGGCAGGCCCGTGTGAAACAAGACTGGCAATCAGACCGCATCACCATTCGGAAAGGAAAAAAGAAGCTGAAGCTCTCGGTACATACCAAACAAGGGCTGAGGACACCATTCCGACCGACGATGGCGGAAGGTATCCATATGATGGACGGAATGGGGGTCGAAGAGGAGGATGACTACTTCAGTAGGAATACGGAGCTGGTAAGCTTGTTCGAGGTCGATGTGGTTGCCGTTTTAAAGCAATATCAGCATCAGATTCCCTCGGCTACGCAGGAGTCATCCAGTTCCACGAAAGAACCAGTCGAAGGGAGTCTACCGGAAGGCACAGGAGACATGCCGGACGAAGCGGGAGTGGCGGAGGCGGAAAGAGTTTTCGAGCAGGAACTCCGTCGCTCGCGGAGGGTCAAAGAAGACGAGCTGCTGGATCTTAACCTCGGGACGGAGGAGGAGCCAAAGAACGTCCGTGTCAGTGCGAAGCTCGATAAAGGATTTCGGGGAAAATTGGAGACATTGCTGAAATCCTTCAAAGACGTGTTCGCCTGGGACTACACAGATTTGCTCGGCATCGATCCCAAATTCTATCAGCACAGGATCAATCTGCAGAAGGATGCGATACCGGTTCGGCAACAACGGTATAGAATGAACCCGAACTATGCCCAGAGGGTGAAGGAGGAGCTGGACAGGTTGCTAAAGGTCGGGTTTATCTATCCGGTTGACCGTGCAACGTGGCTTTCGCCAATAGTGATTGTTCCGAAAAAGAATTTGAAGTTGCGGGTCTGTGTTGACTACAGAAAGCTTAACGCGACGACAATCACGGATCCGTTTCCCTTGCCGTTTAATGATACTATGCTGGATACAGTGGCAGGTCACGAGATGTATTCTTTTCTGGATGGCTTCAGTGGGTATAACCAGGTGCAGATGGCACCAGAAGATCGAGAGAAAACAGCCTTCATCACGGAGTGGGGAGCATTTGTTTTCCTGGTGATGGCATTTGGGCTAAAGAATGCTCTGGCAACATTTCAACGCATGGTCCAAGAAATATTTGATGATTATTTACTAATCTTTATGCAGGTATTTCTGGACGATTTCAGTGTTTTCGGGAGTCGCAAGCAGCACCTTGAGCATTTGAAGAAATGCTTAACCCGGTGTAGGGAGGCACGGTTGTGTCTGAACCCTATGAAATGTGCATTCGCCGTGGGCAGCGGTATGCTGCTGGGTTGCATTATCTCGGCGGAAGGCATTGCGGTAGATTCGGCGAAGGTCGAAGCGATTCGGCAGGCCAAGGTTCCTGGCAACGGTAAGCAGCTCGGGAGATTCCTAGGGCAGGTTAAATGGCACAGCCGAATGCTGCGGTATCTGGCGGATGTGGCGACACCACTGTATGACCAACTCAACAAAGTACCGGTAGTCTGGTCTCCTGCTTGTGACTTAGCTTTTCGACGGCTCAAACTGATGTTGGCGACAGCACCGGTGGTTCAGCCGCCAGATTGGACGAAGATGTTTCATGTCTTCGTGGATGCCTCGGACGTGGCTATTGGTAGTGTCCTCATGCAGGAAGCGACAAGCAAGTGGTTCCGACCGGTGTATTATGCAAGTCGCAGGTTGTCAAAAGCCGAACGGAATTACTCTACGACGGAGCGGGAAGCATTGGGGATGATTTATTCCGTAACAAAGTTTCGTCACTACCTGTTGGGGAATCGGTTCACGTTTCATGTGGATCATTCCGCCTTGTTGTATTTGGTACACAAGCCCGAGCTCACTGGAAAGTTGGCCCGGTGGATGCTGCTTTTATAGGAGTTCGACTTCACGGTGGTCCATCGACTAGGAAGTACACATGCCGTAGCGGATTACCTTTCGCGGTTGGAATCTGGCGAAGACCCGATGGGTGTGGAAGACGATTTTCCGGATGCCCAGCTGTTCGAACTGGAGGCGGTGGTACCGGCAGCTCCAAAGACGTGGTACGACGACATGTTTCACTTTGTCGACACGGGCCAGATGCGCGACGGAATGTCGCGAGACCAGCGGAAACGGCTCGCGCTCAAGAGCAGAGACTTCCGGATCATTGCTGACCAATTGTATAAGCAGGGGCTAGATGGTGTGTTGCGACGGTGTGTGTACCCACATGAGCAGGAGGTCATCCTGGAAGAGGCTCACCAAGGAATCAGCGGTGGACACTTCGCAGGACAAGTAACCGGACGGAAGGTACTCCAAGGAGGTCTGTGGTGGCCAACATTAATGGGGGATGCGCATAGGTTCGTCAAAAGATGCGATGTGTGCCAGAGGTTGGGCCAGCCATCAGGTCGGGACCGGATGCCGCATAATCCCATACTGGCCCTCAAACCGTTCATGAAGTGGGGGCTGGACTTTGTAGGTCCGTTTTCGCCGCCGGCGCGGAGGACAGGTAACCGGTATATCCTGGTGGCGACGGATTACTGTACCAAATGGGTGGAGGCCAGAGCACTGAAGGATAATTCGGCAAAGGCTGTGGCCAGATTCCTTTATGAAGCCATTATGACACGGTACGGATGTCCGGTTGAGCTCGTCACGGATCAAGGTGGGCATTTCCTTAATGCGGTGTTACGGGAACTGGTTACCCGGCACCTAATCATTCATAAGAAGTCCACAGTGTATTACCCTCAGGCAAACGGACAGGCGGAGTCCTCGAATAAGGTGTTGCTAGTCATTCTGAAAAAGCTGGTCAATGAAAATCGGACAGATTGGGATGAAAAACTTTACTCCGTTATGGGCGTTCCGGACTTCCCATAAGGTTGCGACGGGGTTCACGCCATTCAAGTTGGTTTACGGAGTTGAAGCAGTGGTCCCCATGGAATTCCTAGTACCGAGTCTGCGGATTGCAGCGGCAGAGAAATTGGGCTGGGACGAGTCCGTAGACCGGAGGATTGAACAGCTGGATCGGCTGGGTGAGGAGCGGTTCAACAGTGCGTATCTTGCACAGGTAGTCCAGGACAGACGGAAGGTCTGGGTGGACCGTCATTCAAAGAAGAAGACCTTCAAACGGAGAGATGCCGTGATATTGTTTAACACTCGGATGGGTCCGCATCCGGGTAAGCTGAAGTTACGGTGGGGAGGTCCATATTGGGTGGTGGAGCGTTATGGTGACGGCACGTTCCGATTAGGAACACTACAGGGGGAGCTGTTGCAGAAGCCGGTAAATGGATTTCGTCTCCGACCATATACAGGGCCCATGCCACCTTACCCATTTCCGGAGATACCACCTGAGAAGATCATTTCAAATGCATTTGTAGCCATTTCGGTGGAGAAACCGATGATGGGGGCTATTAGTACGCACGTGTGGTATCACTCACTTTATTCCGAGAAACGGTGGGAGCAAAGCTTCGTGTTGCGGAGCGAGGACGCCGCCATGCAATCTACTGAATCTTCGAAGTGGGGCTTTTATCAGGATGATGGGACACTTGATCGTTGCATGCAAACAAGGAGTTCACCAGGGCATCCAAAAGGCAATTTGGAAGCAAAAGGGGGCTTATTTCCGACTCTTTGTTTTCCAGAACTCTTCTCCCTCGCATCCCAGCTTCTCGCCGCTATGGTGGTCTTCCATCTGATCAATCTGTTACCTGTTGGGGATGAGGCTATGCAGTCTTGGCTGACACGAGCTCGTCTGGTGGAGTTCGCGGGTTTGCCATGGGCTACGACACCAGTTCATCCATTGGCGCAAGATATCTTGGCGCAGCTTGCACGCGGGCGCAAGGTCGTGGTGTATGGAAAGACTTTCACCTTGTGCAAGGAGCTGGTAGCGGCCCAGTTGCACTTACCGGTGGATGGTCCATGCAAAGTCACGAAGCTTACCAGCAGTGCCATGGAGGCAGCTCTTGGCGCAGGTTGCAAGGGGGAGTACAACATGAAGAAGCTGGATGCTTCGCAGAAGACATGCTACAAGTTTATTGCGGAGGCACTCTGGCAGAAGGTGAAAGCAGAGCTACTGGGACAGGCCCAGTTTACCTATTTCCAGAGGGCGGAGCAAGGGAAACCGGTTCCCTGGGCAAAGCTGATGGCGGACAGAATTCTGGAGGTGGCCAAGAAGCTCTTGAAGCCAACGGCAACATCCCGGATGGGGCAAGTCTTATTTCTTTTGTTCGGACCAGATGCGGAACCGGTAGTCCCAGGGTCGTATGTGGAGGTGGAGGAGTCCACAGACGATGCTTCGGACAAGGAGTCCAAGGAGGTGGAACCAGCAAGATCAACAACGAAGGGAGCTCTGACGCCAAGGAACCAGGTGACTCTGGTAGTACCTGCGGTGGAGGTTACGGCGGTAGTACCTGTGGTGGTGGTTCCGGCAGAAGTTCCACAGGGTAGCCAGAGGAGTAGGCCCGCGGTCTCAGCAACATCGAGCCGCATGGCCAGTTTATTGAAAAGAAAGTTGGCTCTTGTGCCGGAAGGAGCAATGTTGAAGAAAACCCGCCCGGACGCTGAGGCCTTGCAAGGGGAAAGCTCAGTCCACACTCGGGAGGACAGTTCGGGGAGACAGGCATGTCAGGAGGAAACCCGTGTAGTCCCAAGGGGGAGTGGTGAGCTGCAGCTATCTCCGCCGGTGGAGACATATGATCTGGTCACGGCACGACGGTTGGCGGAGCGCTTGCTCCAATGTTTTCAGAAGGGGCAGCTGGAGGAGAATGAGGCGAGGTTGCGCCAGGAAAATGCCAGGCTGCTCGAACGCAATCAACAGCTGCAGGAGCAGTTGTTACAATTCCAACAGATGGATGCACGGCGACAGCAGGATATGGAGGAAGCAAGGACGGCGATTGTCGCCCAAACTCAAGAACACCTGCGGCTGACGGAACAATTGACGGAGAAGGCTACAACTGCGACCGCCAGGGTGCAGTTGTTGGAAGCGGAAGTGATGGGGTACCGGCAACCCTCTAGCTCTACACGCATGCTGGACGAGGCACTTTTGTTGGATTTATCGGAAGCCTTCGTCGCAGAGATGCAGGGTATTTTTCTTGATCATCAACGTCAATTGCGAGTAGAGCTGGAGCGGGCTTGCAGGCCTCTCGATCGACGGTTGGCCCGGAGGGATGAGGATGATCCGGCGGGAGGGGGCGCAGGAACAGCATTTTTACCACCAGTACCGGTGACGGAAACTGCGGCACAACCGGAGGGTGGAAGTTCTACATCGGCAAATACTCTCGGGAAGCAGACAGCGGCGAGACCGGTGGATTCTTCCGAAGGCTATGTCAAACGGATCGCCGAACTGGAAGAAGCCCTCCGAAGAGCGAAGGCCAGAGGAAAAAGACCCGAGATCGCACAGGTTCCCGCAATGAAGCCACGACCCCAAGCGGACGCAGCAGCCGCTTTTGTGGCAGCTTTTCCGAAGCCAGCGGACGGGGAATCCTTTGACGCAAGGCACTTTTTGCAGCTGAAAGAACACGTCGCGGTGGTGCAACAGCAGTGTGACGATGCCAGATCTCAGCTGTTGGCACTCAAGCTCGCCCGGAAAGAAGAGCACCATCAACATGAAGTTGAGGTGAAGAGCCTCATGGCAGATCTGCTGAAGATCAGAGCTACTACGGCAGAACAATCAACAGGTGCCCAAACCAAGGAATTGGGGCGGGTAATGAAACGACTGGATGGTGTGGCGAAGAAAGCAGATCGCAGTATGCGGGTAACCGATCTCGAACTCGCTCTATCTGAGAAGACCCGACTGCATGAAGAGGAGCTACAACAGCTGCGGAGAATGAGTCATGTTGAGAGAGCAGCTATGTTGGTCGACCTGCGGACAGCATGCCACTATATTCATCGGATGGCGGCAGTAGCTCAGCAGGCGGGGGCGGCGGCACCACCTTTCTATGGACAGCTCCAAATTTTTGTGGATGCCCATGCTCTCAACCCGCAGCAGCTACCTTTACTTCGACCGGCGCAAGCGGCTCCGGCAGTACAAGTACCGGCGCCGGCGGCTCCAGCAGTTCCGGCGGCGGCAGCGGCAGCAGCGGCGGTGGCGGACGATGACGGTGGCGACGTCGAGGATGAACCGTAGCGGAGAACCGGTGGGTTCGGATGCGGATCCGGAATCCGATTCACCGGGAGTGCCAAGTGTTAAGGGCAAAAGCAGCAACAGCAAAGAGGAACTAGGGGGGGAGTCCTTAGATTATTATCATTAATACGTTGTATCTAGTTTATAGTGAGATATGAAAAGACGGAAGTTCTAGGACCAGGCGGAGAACTGACGAGGCACGGCAACCGTGAAGGAGTTATGTGTGCCGGTTAGATAAAAGAGAAGAGAGCGATCATTCAGGGGGCTCATTGATGAGGATCGGAGCAAGGATCAGTGTGATCAGAAGAGGAACATTGTTATGTATCAGAGAGTACGGTGTTGTACTGCTCGGAGAAGTGTAATACAGATATTCCATTGCATCTATCTTATTGTTTTATCATGAATGATTCTGTCGATCACTGTTCTACTCTATGAATTTTCATACGCAGTTCTGAAGTTCGATTACGCATGTAAATCTGTCGCAGTAGTGCGTTTCGAGTTAGTCTTCAGAGTAGAGAGGGCTAACAGTGGCAAGTCCAATAAAGACGAATCTGACGACGAGGGGACTTCAAAGAGAAAGCGCAAGAAGAAGTGTTTCTATTGTGATATGCCCGGACATTTTGCAAATGACCGCAGAAAGAAAAAGGCGGATCTGAAAAAGGAGTCTGACTCAGATTCAGAGGGAAAGGCCAAAGCAAATGTGGTAATCGAAGAGTTGTTCCTGGTGACATCACCGAGTATTACCGAGGCCAGATATGTTGATCCAGAAGTCACAGTAAGGATGTCTGACGTAGAGATGTGGGTCGACGAGGAGTCAGATGCCTTTGTGAAGGTGAAGGACAGTATGGAGCGCTTGGTACCTTCCAAGTGTGTGGCTGTTAACACTGACACGAGGGTGGATTCCATGGAAATTCCTAGGGTCTCATGGTTAGATGGATGCTGGAGTTCAGAAGGGGACAGTACAGGATTACACAGGATCTTGGCGGGTGCCTCATTGAGGTACAGGGTTTTCTTTCAGAGCGAACATTCAAGCAGTACAACAGTCTGGTATGTATTTGATATTTTGCATTTGAGCCTTTATAGCATGCTGTGGAGAGATTTTGCTCTTCATTTGTCTCAGGTGATAAGAGATTGGAAGGAATTGGCCTTCTTCGAAGGCAGAAGGGAAGTATTGGTGCTTCAAATCTTGGACGCAGATTGCTAGAAGGTGATGGACAAAGAGTACTGAAGCCAGAAGAGTACCTGCTTGAGAACTCAGCAAGAGTTCATGGTCCAGGTTATTTGAAAATATTCATTGGTTGCAGACCTTGCCAAAGGAAGGATGGGTTGAAACAGACCCTCAGAGCATGGTGCCTAGAAGACTCCAAGTTGTTCACTCATTATGAGGGGGACAACTAGAAGATCGTGACGGCTGGATTGCTCGAGTTCAGAGGCGGGAACATGACTGAAGGAGGTGCTACCAGAGATGGACCTGTGTACCAAGATGGTGTGCAGAAGTGGAACCGGACCTGGTGGAGCAGGAGCCACTGGATGCAAAGCCATGGATGCAAAGCCAGGAAAAGATTTTGACATCGAAAGGTTCCAGAGGACTACGACCAGGGAGTTACTGGAGCATCTTCATCGACATGTTGGCATTGGGCTGAGATGTGTCGGTGAGAGGGGGTGTTGGAAAGGTCACCTCCCCATCTGTAAGCCCCCATATGAGGAGAGCATGGGGGAGGGAGACCTAGGGTAGTACCCAACAGAAAAAGAGAGAAAGGGGCTGCCACATAGACAGCATCATGGCTGTCATGTGGGCAGCACATCTAGAACTGTTATGGGCAGGACAGAGGGCCAAGAGAGTGCGGAAGCATGGCAGATCTGTACGAATTACAGACGCCTACTGTACGGCTGGTTTCAGGGTCACGTACGGAGCTCAGGCAGGAGCCCTTGAGCTAGAACAAGCCCGGAGCAGAGGCAAGACAGGCTGGGATAGATTGCGATGGATCTAGGACATGGAGGTGCACTATTTGCAGTAGGTTTTGGGGGGGCTAGACCCTGTATATATAGTAGGGCATCTGCCCTTGAAAGGAGGGCCAAAGCCCTAGTGTTGTGGGCCAAGGGCTCTTGTAATGAGAGCCCCAAAAGGGCAGCCCACAGTCCCATAAATGGGGAGCTGTGGGGTCGGTTTTCAGACAGATTGAGTCGGCCAGATTAGGGCTAACCAGTCAGTATTTTTGCCAGGCCCTTGGGGCCTATAAAAGGAGAGGCCCTGGGACTCATTTGACATCATCTGGAGCAGCCAGTCCACCAGCAGAAGGAGCAGCAGTAGGGCTACCTTTGGGCCTATAGTCAGGAGGAGAAAGAAGTACCTTGTGCTGCAGACTTAGCTTGCAGGAGGCTACCCACCTAGGCTGGTTTCTAGACAGCAAGGTGGAGAGGATCATTCTGGACAGAAAGTCTACAGAAGCTCGAGGTGGAGCGCGCGGGCTCGAGTCTAGAGATAGCCAGCAGATAGGAGAAGGACTTTGTGGTAAGATCAGAGGACCACACCATTGGTGGGACTCTAGATCTGTCTCTTTTGTATTGTGTCCATAGTTGTGGACGGAAATATATATTTTGGTGGTTTCTCTATCTGATTGGTTCATTGTCTATTGATGAGTCTGCACACCTATTGTATGCACATAAGTAAAGAAGTATGTGATCCCACACCCACACCGCACACTGTGTGAGCTCTTGGGCATTACTATAAGTCTTCCGCTATGTGTATCCTCTGTTGGGTATTTTCTAACACAACTTACAAAGTTCTGTCCAGTAAACTTCACAATAGATGCTTCAGTCTTTGTCTACTTCGAATCCATTCAATTATGATAGAACACCCAGATAGCCTTGGAAGCAATCCTCTATTGTCTTTGTGCCAACATGGACTTAGGTAGAATAGAATGTGTGTGTAAAGTAGCGGCAAAGCTCCGCTTGTACTTGCATAAGGCTAGAAATAATCCCTCTTAGAAATCCAACTTGCATGTTCTACATACGATTCCTACATGCGAGTTCTACATGCAACTCCTACATGCAAGTTCTACATGCAAGTTCTATGTGCGAGTTCTACATGCAACTCCTACATGCAACATGCGAGTTCTACATGCAACTCCTACATGCAACTTGCAACTTCTACATGCAGCTTCTATATGCAAGTTCTACATGCAGAGAGAGAATGTCTTACAATTCCTACATGCAGAGAGACAAACTCTCCAACTTGTATAAATACCCCATAATGGAATGAAGGCCACACTCTTTGGGGCATTGTGTTGAGTTCTACTTTGGTATTCCAAGCAATTGTCTCAAGTGTCCATGCTTCCTTGTTTTGTCTTCTACACCGACCATCAAGCATTGCTTTATCTTGTGAACCGTCCATGTATAACAGGAAGAATAACTAGATGGCTCCTTTTGCTTGAAGAATTCAACTTCAAAATAGTGGTTCGCAAAGGTGCCCAATACTACATTGCCGATCACATGTCTCGTGTCAAGTCGGGAGAAGAAGCCATTGGAGTAAAAGACGACTTACCAGATGCGACACTATTTCAAATAGATGTTGTTCTAGAGTGGTGTGGAGATATCACTGGGTACTTAATGACAGGACAATCACCCCCTGAAATGAAAGCAGTAGATGCTAGAAAGCTAATTCTAAAGGCTATAGCCTATCACCTCATTGCAAGACAACTGTACAAGATGGGCAAGGACCAAGTATTAAGAAGATGTGTAATGCCTCATGAGATCATGCCAATCCTGAGTGAAGTCCGTGAAGGCATTGCAGGAGGACACTGCCAAGGGGAAGCCACAGCAAGGAAAGTTCTCCTCGCATGCTATTGGTGGCCAACACTATGGGCAAATGCCTATGAAAATGTAAAAGGTTGTGATGTATGCCAATGGACTACTAAACCACAACACAAAGACTTCAATCCTCTAACAACATTTGTTGCACAAAAACCATTTGAAAAATAAGGGATTGAATATGTGGGTCCCATCCATTTAGCAGTAGCAAAAGCACGAGGGATTCACTACTAGTAATAAGGAGACGTCACCTGTGTGCAATAAATATATGAAAATTCCCCTTATCTACCACCTAGTTACGGGACCTTACCTTATAAAATGTACCTTTCTTCCCTTATATAACCCCCCTCCCTTACACTCACGTGGTACCATATGATAAACCCTAATGGACCCCCGGGAGCAAAAGGAACACAGGCACACTACATCATTGTGGCCACTGATTACTTTACAAAATGGGCTAAAGCTAAAGCAGTTAGAAAGGCAGATGCCAGAAGCACAGCAAGATTCTTATACAAAAATGTGCACCCGATTCAAATGCCCCATTGAAATTGTGTCGGATAGAGGCACACATTTTTTCAATGAGGTAATCCAAGAACTCTTGTCTGGCTTTATGGTAATCCATAGAAAAAGCACACCCTACTAGCCCCAAGGGAATGGACAGGCTGAATCCACCAATAAAATAATATGCATTATCCTCACCAATGTACTAGAACCATAGCATTCTGATTGGGCAGAGAAACTAAATGTAGCCTTATGGGCATACAAAACCACACTCAAGGTCAGTATAGGGAACACACCTTTTCAATTGATGTACGGCCTTGAAGTTGTGGTCCCACTAGAATTTGTAATAGCAAGCCTATGCATAGTAGTACAGGAATGCATAGCAGTACAGGAATGCATGGGAGACCATGAATCCTTGAAAGAAAGACTCTATCAGTTGGAGAAGCATATAGAGACAAGACTAGTCGCCTACCATGCCATGACAATAGAAAAATGCAGAAGAAAGGCATGGTTTGACATAAATCTTAAAGCTAAAGACATCAAGGAAGGTGACTTGGTCTTGTTATACAATGCCAAAGTACACAAGGGGAAACTTAAGTATCTAGGTCAAGGACCTTACCGAGTAAGAAAGATGAATCCCATCGGAACTATGCTGCTAGAGACATTGGATGGAGTCCAATTCAACACAACAATAATCGGGAGCCAACTGAAGTGCTACTACTTCAAAACGCAAGCTATCCCCAACAAAAACAAAGATTTGGGAAACCAAGTCTTCCTTAGTTAGGATTAGATTGTATCACGAGCACTCACTTGCATATGTACGTCTTCACACATATAGGTAGCATCAATCAATTTTAACCTAGGGCTCAGAAGTGATGCTTGAGTTCTAGCTACCCTATGAAATCCCAGCAACAAAAAAAGCATATAGTTAGTCCCTACCTAGCTACTAGCTCACATGCACTCACACGCTTTTGCTTAGACACATAGATGATTGCATGAATAATTGTGCCACACACTTTCATTCCACACTCTCAAAGCATGTATAACAACAAGATCTCTCACAAACACACAGAATGGTCATACCTGCATGCCAACTAATCTAATGATCAATGGTACACCACATGCACATGGATGCAGGTTCAGAAAAGATGTCGCCACTAAAGACGATGCGTAGAAAGAGCCCACCGCCTCAACCACGAGACCCCCTCCAGAGTTTAGAGCCATCTACATCCTCTCAACCACGGCGACCATAGGCATTTGTGGTCCAGAGTGATAGCTCTGAAGAGGATTCAGTGCATGACCACGGAGAACAAATGCCACCCGAGTCACCATCGGCCTACACAACCATTAACGGTGGGGCCCAGTCACTGGAACTTGTTTGGCCACCTACATTGACTTATGCGATTGAAAAAAAGAAGAAGAAGTTACTATAAAGAAAAAATTACTTTGCTTTACTTTTCTTTTCCAAGTTCTCTCTATATAGTGAATTTTATAAATAATTATTCTTTCATTGACAATGATTTTCAAGTAAACTTATATAACTTATATATTCTATAGATGGAACTTTGTTGAAATAATTAATTTTCAAGATTGAAGTAAAATAAATGCTCTAAAGACAAAACTACTTTGTTTTACTTTTCTTTTCCAAGTTTTCTTTATATTCTAAAGTTGATATAGAGGGAAAAATTAACTATATAGGAAAAAAACCTGATGTAGGAAAAAATAACTATATAGGAAAAAACCCCTATGTAGGGGAAAATTGCTATATAGGGAAAAAATCCTATATAGGATTAAACAACTATATAGGAAATTGGATGTGGAAAAGACTTCTTCTTTTTCCGAGGAAGAGTATCTAGGAAGTGGCCCATTTTCTCTAGTTAGGACTTTTGCTAGTTCCTCTCATTTGGAACTAGGAAAAGGCCTTTTTTTTCCTATATGGTGAACGGGTAGAAGTTCCTTGTGTTCATTGATCGTCGCCTTGGCAACATGCAGCTCGCCATGGCTTAGCAAACAGAGGCTGTGAGATAGAAAAGCTGAAAAGCTTGGTGAGGGCACAAGGAATGTAGCAGCAAGGAGCAGTTGTTGCAGATGCACACATTTGATCATTGCTATCAGAGCGAAGAAAATGAGCTATGATGTCATATTTATATTTCAACCAACACTTATGACAAAGAATCTAG